>NC_039276.1:24541802-24779047 GCF_003368295.1 Carassius auratus
GGTTAGATTCAAATCAAGGATCTTAGCAATAGGGCAAACAAAATTAGATGGATTATTGTGCTTGACGTAACAAAAACACAAAAGGAACCTTCATTTTACATATTTGACATGACAGCAGTAGCATTCCAGTGGGCAGAAACTCCTACCTTAATAGACGCTCCTGCGAACTGGGCCAGTTGTTTAATATGTTGGCCCTTCTTGCCAATAATAGCACCAACAGCCTGAGTTGGAATAAAGAGGTAGACCACCTCCTGTTCAGGAGCCTGCTGTGGAGAGTGCAGAAAAAACATGCTAAATATTACGGCTTCTTATTCAGTGTGATTCTACAAATCAGGGTTCGTCAAAGGCCTTCTAAAATCCATCTGAGCATGTCAGTTACTGTAGATTCATCCTCTTTAAAAGTGGTTTCGTCGCTCTGTCTGTTTACTCGTCTAGTTTCCCCAAACCACCTACAATCCCACTGAGATACTGCTCACTTCAGCGCAGGCTGGAGGTCAAGCCCTGAAAGTTCACACAGGTTTGTACGGAGGCTAAAACAATTCATTCAACAGTCAAACTGATGATGAGGATGCAAACCTCTTATCTGTTTCTAGAGGACCTGCCTGGCACTGAAGTGTGGACCATAGGAAACCAATGACTCATTGTTCAGACTCTCTGCATGAGCAACAGTGAAAGACTTATGATGCCAGAGAGCTTTTTCATTTAGGAATTTACAGCATTTCAAGTCAACACCATTAGCTTAAGGTGTTCAGCACTGCCTGACAGAAACAGAGGTTGATATTTGTTGAATAACTATCAAGTTATTTATTAAAATGACATCCGATTTGCTCATTAAGAAAAGTTGTCACTCCATCTTTATTTAATTTAATCTATCTATCTATCTATCTATCTATCTATCTATCTATCTATCTATCTATCTATCTATCTATCTATTTATTTATTTATTATGTATTTTGGGGTGAATTTTGAGTATATATTGTGTAAAATAGTTTTTTTTTTTTTTTTGGACATCATATTTGCCATAATTAAACTGTGCTGCAAATGCAATAAAATATATTAGCATTATATCGCCGATTATGCTCTCTAGATATCAATATATGATATAAAATATGACATCACATAAAATTGGTTGGCTGGAACACTGTATACACCAATCATCATCCACAACCAGAACAATTAATTTTATTGGTCAGTTCCAGTTAAGAGTACTCACTGTGTGCTGGTGAGAGATGGCACTAGCAGGCGGGACACTGTACAGTCCACCCAGCTGTGATGAGTGACCCTGGAACAAATGTGATGGATCAATTTACAAACATTTTACATCGCAAGAACATGTCTTATGTTGTTTCCACACTCATTTGGAAATTCAATGTAAAAATGTATTAATGATTACAAATCTTTATGTAAGGTGCGATTAATTTTGAATTATTACAGAAACCTGACTATGAAATTATTATTTATAATTTTTTTCATTTATTTTTCTTAATAGCTCATTAGCCGTGCTTTAAAATTACACTTCCACATTTAACAAACTTTTTACAATTCTTTTTTATTCTTTTTAATTTATTGTAAGTGTTATAGGTGTTGTGTGACCATAACTGTTTTTCTTATTTAAAAACGGAAGAAAAAACTACATAAAAAAATAGAGTAAAAAAAAAAACCCTGCAATCTATTTAGCTACTGTTCTTTAGTAACTCAATCCGGTTACTAACGTAACCCGAGTTCCTTTTAAGAAACTCCTTTACTCTAATACCGAAGTCTAATTTGTTCACGTTCTTGGAACCGCACAAACCAATGGCACTTCAAACTACACAGTCATTGATTTGCATGCAGCCTTATAGCACGGCAGCCTACGCAACACTCGTTCCCTTATCTCAGGGAACCAAGGATACGTTAGTAACAAGAGCATTGCCTTTCAAACGGTCGCTCCGTAGCATCGCTGAAGCTTACGGGGAGCGCATCCAATAGTGCCATACTATAAGCAAATGCAGAACGAAGCCGCTCTCGAGCCCAGCCCTGGAGCACCCGTACTGAGGCCTCCTATAAGCAGGTCACCCACTTGCTTGACTGATGCTAAAGCCAGAAGGAGGGCGGTCTTAAGTGAGTTCACTCCAGCCCCGTGTTTTAGGCAGGGGGCGTTTACTCAGAAATTTGCTCTAAAAATTAGATGGATGGTCACAGAGGAAGGCTTCTGGCTTCTTCCACTGCCAGGGGATCCTCACGGCAGCGAGCAGCAGGCTGAGCTTCTTTCTTTTTGCTTCTCGTTTGCAGACTCAGCAAGGAGATGATCTTCGTCATTGAAGGAGAAAAAGTCTGATGAAATGGCAGTCAGAGCCAACATATATAGTGGTCAGCTCCTCCCCTTTGGGTGGGCTGAAGCACCATTGGTTCATGCAGTTACATGAATGTGAAAAAAATCAGGCTTCACTATCAGAGACGCCACAGGGTAGGGACTCTGACGTCATCAGAGACCTATCTGGGAACTATGTTTTCAAAGGGCATTTCCATGCTGTTCATATCCAAGGTTTAATAGAAAAGCTGGCTAACCAGCTGGCCATTTACTAGTATAAAAGTTTACTAGCTGGCTGGTAAGGATACTAACATGCTGGCAGCTCTTTGTAACAGTTTGTAAGTATAATGTGTTATAATGTAAGTTAATATGTTATTCAGAGTAAATGCCAAAGTCTCCAAAATCATGAAGAGAACTTAATTTACCACAAGGAAAGAACTGCAACAATAAAAACCTTTTGTTACAAATAACAATAACTGACTACTCACGTTTTACAGTACTACTGAAACCAGCTAACACTCATTCATTAATGAGTGCCATCTCATACACCCACACACACATTCTACCTTCATTAGTTCATCCTTGAGCCATAAGCTGTCCTGTCTGACTCATCACTAAATATGAAGGGGAATCCTGCAGCACGCTAACCAACTGGAATGATTATACAACTCAATAATGAGTAAGTGTGTGCTAAGATGAGCACTCAGTGAGAAAGGGACAGTGTATGTACAACGTGGCTAAATGTCAGGAGATTGCACCATTTAGATTTAAACTGAGAATTTAGATGATCAAACTGAGGCAGAGAACAGAACAGAATGTGGTTCTTCAAATTTAAATTTAAGGATGTAAATGGGGTGAAATTTAAAGAAATCCTTTCATATATTTTTTTTCAAATACATGTAAAGTTTCAGTATGAATATGCATTGAAAATGTTATTAAACACAACATATTGGGTATTTCCACAAATTCGTGGTATTAACAATAATTGTTTAAAATGCTTATACTTACAGAAATGTGTACACTAATCTGTTACTCATAATATAATATACAATTAATTACATTTCAAAAATGTAAAAAACATTTGTTTAAATATAAATAATTAATTATACACAACACATAGGCTATTATTAATAATAATGGTTTAAAATGCAATTTATATAATTCATCGATTAAAATTTATATAAACACACACACACGTACTCACAAGAAAAGGGTTGAAGCTAGCTGGGGGTACAGGTGGGATGCCTCTGGGCCCAGCAGCTGGTGGCAATACTGACAAACCAGTTGAAAAGATGCCCAGTGCACTTGGAATTAACCCAGGGATAAGGTTGGTTTGTTGCTGCAAGACATCATGGATTATGAATGATTACGCAGAGCATGACCTCAAGCTATCGTGTTTTTCTTGACACTATCATACAAGATTAAAAGATACTCAAAGAATTATCAGTTCAATTTATTTCTGAGCTGTATGAACCATGTGAATTGTTTGTAATAACATCTTGTAATATAGCTACTGTCACGCTAGATGGCTCCATCAACCCGGTGCATCGTTTTATGGGGCAAAAACACTTTTAGATATAAGTTTTTATGTTGTTTATTCTTGACAGAGAAGATCATATGCCTGATTTCTCATGTTCTGTCTGATTCATCTGCTGCACCTCTTTCATTCAAAAGGGAATGAAGGTTACAAGGATCAACTAACAGACATTTACACATGAAACTGTCACAAAAACATTTGATCCAAGCATGAATAATTTACTCTACGCCTGACTGAGGACTGACTAATGCGCGAGTATAAATGAAACCACCTAAATTTGATCTGTGTAGCTGATAGAGGCTTCTTCCACAAAATAAATGACTCACTGAAGATGAAGGGAGACGCTGGATGCGCGGTGTAAACAAGAATGATGATGCTATTGTTGCAGTATTTGCTCTCAGTCTACGGCTTCACCTCCCTCAGACAAAGGCAGTGATGTCATGCCTGTTAACGGGGAATGGTGTACATGTGCGTGTGTGTCTGTGTGAACGGCTGTTGAGGATCCAGGGGACGGACTGACTCAAGGCTGTTCCATATAAACAGTCAATAACTAGATACAAGTAAACAGACAAGGCATCTAACTGCCTCGTCTTCTATAAGACGCTGACTCAAGGCTGACCACACTCAACACAGAATAAACAGTGTTTTATATAGAGCACATAAGCATTTCTTATGAGAGTCAAAAAAAAAACAACATATTCATTATAACATAAAAACGGTGGCTTAAAAGTGGAAATCACATTTTCCTTTCGTCAAAACCGCAAAGACTTACGTTAATAGTAGCAATGTCATTCTCATAGGCTTCCCTCAGCTTTCTCATGATCTCCACTTCAGCACTACAACAGGCCTCGATGCTCCCCTTCACTATAATGGTTCTCTCTGGGTTATACATAGATAAGTCCTGTAAACTGTGGAGAGAATCAAGAAAGACAAAAAGCAGGTGAGAGTGAAATCACTGGTACATGTTTAAGAAACACATTACTTTTGTCAGATCAGGGCAGTGTTCCTATTCCTGTTTTTTATTAAGTTCTTTATTAATTCTTATATTGTGGATATGATGTGACCAGAATGGATTTTTTATTATTACATCAGCATGAATGGCTCAATATCTTTTGCTATTATTGTTGTCATTATATTGTGATCATATTAGTATTGATTAATATGAGGAAGTGTTTTAATGATTTCAATTGAAAGGTTCCATATATTCTCTATTATTATTATTTAAAGAGCCACACAGATGGGAAATCAAAAATTACCTGTATTACAGTGTATGATGTAGCTGTCCATCAGTGTAAACAATGTGCTAAGTAATTAAACCAAAAAGTACACGATTTATAAAGTTATTGGCTTCTAAAGTAAGGAGTCGACTCTGAATCGCTGAAACGAGTCGTTATAGATTTCAAATATTTCTCCCATTTCTATGTACGTCACTAGGAGCACTTTGCATAATAATCTCCACCTACCGTCTTGGGAGAAACAAAACTCTGACCTGCCCCACCCCCCCCCCCCACACACAGACGCTCTGGTTGGTGTGAGAGCATCATGTCGAGGAGACCGTTTGTTTTATTTTCACTGCCAAAGAATGAAGATCAGAAGAACCAATGGCTAAAATTCATTTTTACCACAATAACAGAGCAGTACAACAAATCCCTTTTGTTGTGTTCACAACATTTCACTGATGACTGCTTTTCTAATCTCAGTGAGTACAAGGCGGGATTTTCAAAGCGTTTGGCCCTAAAAGAGGGTTCATTACCAACTTTATTTAGACCAACAAGCATCTCCGAATCACAACGCGAAGTATGATTATGAAGTTATGTGTTTGTTTTCTCCCGAGCGTCTTATCAGTATGTGTGCTGTCTGCAGCCTTTGACTGCGCTGCTGATCTTCATTTATAAACACGTCATTAAAATGAAGTGTAACAAGTGCTGCTAACAGATAGTCTGTGATAAAGTAATCCATATGAAAACAACGCGATGTCCGTTTTTCATGTCTCCCTTCGTTATATCTAATGTGACCACGCCCCCGCGCTGAATGCGCTATTCAGATTCAAACTGAAGCGCGCGGCTTGAATACACCCACACAGAAGAAAAAGCAGCGAGACTGTTCAAGTTTTTTATTTTACTGTTTGCTTCGCGGTGAGAGGAATAAGACATAATTCACCCCAAAAAGATGCTAACGCATTGTTTACCATGAAGTTGTGTGCGGAACAACCAATCAAAACTATGTCAGTTGACCAATCAGAAACGCAGTCTGCTACCGAAAGGTGGGGTTTAAAGGGGGGGTGAAATGCTATTTCATGCATACTGAGTTTTTTACACTGTTAAAGAGTTGGATTCCCATGCTAAACATGGACAACGTTTCAAAAATTAAGTTGTACGTTTGAAGGAGTATTTCTGTTCCAAAAATACTCCTTCCGGTTTGTCACAAGTTTCGGAAAGTTTTTTTCGAGTATGGCTCTGTGTGACGTTAGATGGAGCGGATTTTCCTTATATGGATCCTGAGGGCACGTCTGCCGGAAGAGCGCACGCTCCCGTAGAGCAGAGCACTGAGAGCAGAGACATTCACTGATCAGAGCGAGAGCGTCGCGAAAAGTCACAAAAGGAGTGTATTTGTGGTTGCCTGGGCAAGACAACCCTGCACAGATTACCAAAAAAAAAACAGCATTAAGGGACCAGTGGATGGAGTTTATTTTTACAGAGCATCAACGGAGTTGTGCAAGTGTTTGTGTTTGTTCCTTCCTTGCATTTCGAAGATGCTTGTTTTACAAACAAGGCCCAGTTTGACGACGGATTTGCGTATCGTTTATTTCTTAAGGATGATGCAATCCCAACGAAAAAGGGTCACGATCGTGTGTTGGAACCACAGGTGGTGAGTAAAACTGCTTAAAATATCTCTGCCTTCTTGTTAGTGCGTCCCCTCCCATGCCGAGACCCGGGTTCGAGCCCCGCTCGGAGCGAGTCATTGCTGCTGCTGCTCTCGTTCAGTTTCAGCCTCGGGATCTGATTCTGGATCATAAATATACGCTGAATCTGACTGTTAGCCATGGTTTGTTTTGGATGATGGTTTTTTCCTCAAGGTAATGTCACAGCTTCCAAAAGCTTTCAAGCCTACTGGCGCTTGTGATTCTTTAGCTCCGCCCACACGTCACGCCTCCAGCGGCTCGTGTTTTTCCGGGATAAATTGGTACTGACTATCTTTCTCTTATGAATATAATAAAACTAAAGACTTTTTGGAGTTATGAAGGATGCAGTACTACTCTATAGGTACTCAAGATTAACAGGATATTGAGTGAAAACGAGCATTTCACCCCCCCTTTAAGGAAACCGTTTAGGGATCTCTGAGAATTGAGGTAATTTTAAAATGATATTTTGACAAAATGACAATGTTTTTTTAACCTTGGATGGATTTAAACCTATTGTACAGGACTTATAAACAGTGATAGGAAGCTTAGAATTTTCATCTTACTGGCTCTGTGATCATATTGGTTTTCACTAATCTTTATTAAAGTTATATATAAGAATCTTAAATAATTACAGCATTGGTAAATCAGGCTGTTTTTAGAGGGACAGCTAAGCAATGACGTCAGCAGTCCTGGTTAGGGCTTAATTGGGTGACTCACTTCCCAAGCTATCTGTGTGCCCAGCACACACTTATTTCTGGGAAATATATAAAACCACCTGTACTCTGATCCTCTGAACCAGATCCCACCTACTTAGAAGCCCTTTACAAGATGTCACATGTTCAGGTCATGTTACGATCAATGTCTTAACTACAAAACACTGTATTTCCTATCAAAAGAGCTCTCCATGGTAATCCAAGTAATCATGTATGCCTCCATAGAGAAGTGTAGTGTAACAAAACATTACAGAAGTTCATATAATAGAGAAATAATTATGTGCTTTCCTTGTTTTCACCTGCTGAACGCCATTAAATGCAACAAACACTTACGAGGAGATGGTTATTTTGGTCTCTGTCTCCTCTTCAATCTTCTTCAGGTTCCTGCCCTCCTTCCCGATCAGTCTTCCAACCAGACTATTGTGGGCCAGGATCTTCAGAGGAATATCCTCAGTTCTACAGAAGCAAGACCACAAGTTGGCAACTAGAGATGCAATTTAAGAACTCCCATGACTTCAGAAGATTCAGACTTACACCTTCGTGTCATCAGCCTCTTTCTGCATGATGTCCATGATCATGCGGCAGGCGGCCGAGCAGCCCTCAGGAGTGGAGTGGATGCTGATCGGCTTCTCCGCCGCTCCTGCGTTCTCCTTACGATGGATGTCCACCCTGTAAGGACGAGAACCTGATTAATCAGCAGAGAGCAATGCTTCATGAAGAGTTCTTACTGTCTTCAAGCAGGTTTTTAAAATCATGGTGAATTGACACTTACGGCCAAATTTGATTAATAAATGTAACATATTTCCAGGATAGTTAAAGTGCAATGTGTACTGATGATCTAATTGATATTGCTCTCTTTTTGTGTGTGCATTTAAATATATTTAAAATATGTATTTAAATTTCTATGTACACTACTGTTTTTGACTTAAGTCTTTTTAAAGATTTTTTTCAGCAAGGATGTTAAACTGATCAGGGACTGTAAAGGCATTCATAATGTTCATAAATGCTGTTCTTTTTAACTTTCTATTTATTAAAAAATCCTCAAAAAAAAAAAATTATGGTTTCCACCAAAAAATATTAAGCAGCAAAACTGATTTCAAAATTGATAATAAAAAAAAAAAACTGAGCAAAATGTCTTGAGCAATATATATGTGTATATATATATATATATATATATATATATATATATATATATTAGAATGATTTCTGTAGGATCTTGTGAAATTCCGGCGTAATGATGCTGAACATTCATCTTTACCATCACAAGAATAATTTTTAGATTTGAAAATATATTCAAATATATTTAAATACTAAAGTTGATATTGTTTTAATAATATTTCACAAAATTACTGTTGTTACTGTATTTTTTATTAAATATACGCAGCCTTGGTGAGCAAGAGGCTTCTTTAAAAAATAAAAATAAAATCAGTAAACCATTAAAATAATAAACTAACAATTCAGTAGTATATTTTTACAGCACTTATTAACATTTGTTAATGTTAATTAATAAAAAAAATTCATTTAAGTTCACAGTGTATTAACTAATGTAACTAACAACTTTTGATCTTATAAATGTATTATATAAAAGTTTAGGTAAACAATACATCTGCATTTATTAATCTTAGTTACTGTTAATTGTTAGTTCACATTAAATAAAGTGGTTGAAAATGTATTGTAAAGTGTTTCCAAAATATAGTACTGACTCCAAACACTTGAATGGTAGTGTAGATCACATTTGTAATTAATGAATGTATTATGTAAATGATAAAAATAACTGCATATTAATTCCAGTGCACTGAAAGAATTCCTCAGAATCACATCAAGCACAGATGTCTGTTGAATAGACGTAAGGATCTCACTCTCTCACTCACTTAGACTGTGTCTGTTTGGTGATGTTTTTGATTGTGAGCCCCTCCTTGCCAATGATAGCTCCCACGAACTGCGTGGGCACCAGCATGCGCAGGGGGAAGTCTGGCTGTTTCTGCCGGGGCCCCAGGGAGCCTCCAGAGGTCCCGGGCTGCGAGTCCTGTTCCCGTGAAGTCCTTCCACTGCGACGATTCCGGGTCGCAGGTGGAGGTGAAGCAGCATCCATATCCAAAATATAAGACACTTTAAAAGAGTAATCCTCAAACGTCTGTCCTGTTAACTTCTCTACAGCTCTGAAGACACAGAGGGGGACAATTATCAGTGGAATATGATGACAGTGTACAGATGGTGAGTTTGTACTGCTAATTTGTAAATAGTGTTCCTGTGGCTCAATTGGTAAAGCCTTGCATTAGCAGCGCAAGTTTGTGGGTTCGATTCCCAGGGAACACATGTTAGGTAAAAACTGTTAGCCTGAATACACTGTAAGTTGCTTAAAAGGATAAACGTGTCTACTAAATGCATACTTTAATTTACAATGTTTAGTTATAGTATACAATTTTATGCCAGTGTTATATAAATATTATTTATTTACTATTTTAGTATTTAGAATCAGTGGCGGCTCCTGCCAATTCTCTGAGGGGGGGGGCAAATGTTTGCTCGATTAATGAGGATAGGCCACCCATTCAATTAATAAATTAACGGCTAGTTAAAAAAAATCTCTTGCTCTCCTTATGTTTCTATATGCATTTTAACACAATTCGACAGCAAATGAAGACTGATGACAGGATGTGGGTTTTTCCAAAAAAACGTTTTACTGCGATTTCAGTTTAATAAGAAATAATTGAAGTCACATAAATCACTGTTTATACAACTGACTTATATTACACTGCTCATTTATATCACATTTCTTACTTAAATTACACTGCTTACTTAAATTGCTCACTTATATTACACTGCTCCTAACTATCCACATGAATTTTTGCGTTTTCGTGTTTTTTCACCTTCTCCAAGAGATGATGCATTTCGGTGACACCTGTAGTTGTCCATGTGATGTCCGTCATGCTCTCGCGGGGGAACAGCTACTTCTCAGCCTGCTAACCTTTTTCTCCGCTCATACCACGTCCTCGAAAATCCTCATAGCATAGCTGTCCCCGTCTCAGTTTTTTTTTTCTTTCTTTTTTTTCACATAGATATTAAAGGATATTAAAGATATTAAAGGAGTTTTTTAAAAAAAAATATTGTTAAAATTCCAAATAGTTTTAAATATTATTGATGTCACTGTTTCCACCAGTTGAAGTTACGCACAATGACGAAAGCACG
This sequence comes from Carassius auratus, assembly GCF_003368295.1. Taxonomy (NCBI): domain Eukaryota; kingdom Metazoa; phylum Chordata; class Actinopteri; order Cypriniformes; family Cyprinidae; genus Carassius; species Carassius auratus. Next base: position 24,552,431 of record NC_039276.1, read on the forward strand.
TTAGTGGGAGCCCTCTTTGTATGGAAGTCTATGAGAGCACTCGGGGCGATTTTCAATCTGACAGAAATCGCCCAAAAAGGGGCGGTACTGCACAAAACGTGACTCAATGCTGATTGGACTATTTAGAGGCAGCACAAACAGTCTAGAATAGTGAAAGCTAGTGTAATACTGTGGTTGAATGTAAAAAAAATAATAATAATCAAATCCCTCCCTTTCCTTTGGTGGTGCGTCACCCAATCGCCCTAATGGAGAAACCGCCACTGTTTAGAATATTTTGACAGCTTTTTATATATTCAGTTTCATTTTATTTCTCGTTTGTTAGTCATTTTGCTAAATGCTTTTATTTTTATTAGTTAAAATATTTATATTTAGCTTTAATTTCTTTAGTTTATGTTTTTCAACTAAAATTTAGATTTTATTTTAAATCCGGTTTTATTCCAATTAACGAAAACAATTTAGTCAACAAGCTTTACACTATAATTGTAATTAAAAAAAAAATCTATAAATTACTATATTATTTCTAAATTCATATCATAATAATGAATATTATTAATAATATTAAAATGAGCAAAAATAACTACAGTAAAAACGCAATGTCTACATATGATTGTGGCAACACTGCCCATTCCTTATACAAAACCTTAATTCTTAGATTCTTACATTTTAGCCTCTTCTTTTGTTGAATATGTCACATTCACCACTGCTGTTTCTGTATCAGTGTTAACTGCAAAAAAAACAAAACAAAAAAAATGTGAATGAATACAGAGAGAAAACATGAGTTATAAACAGGGAACTCAGTCATATTCGTAAACATGAGACTGCATGCTTCTGTATTAAGTGCAAACAGACAAACAAACACAGTTTTACACTAGTGTTGCTGCAAAGAGCCACTAGTGTGTCACAGTGTCTGCATATAAAAGAAGGATTACTGTGCCATGACCAGATGTGTACTTCACAGAACAGGCACAAAACAACCCTGACGTCCGTAGATCAAAGCCCTGTGTATCGTGTAAATACACACACAATGAGGAAAAGACCTCCACTTCAAGAGTTCATGCAGCGATTAAGGTCCAACAGCTAACTATAGCACCTGTGTACAATGATTACAGACAGAAGCCACTGCGTATAGACAATGTGCATGTGAATGGCATTTTTAAGAGGAGAGCCTGCCTTTTTATTGATTAGATGGAGTTGTGTGCTTAGAGGACCAGACAGTCTGTCTGGACGAAGTTGAGGGAGACAGCTGGGCAGAAATCCAGAGTTTCACACATGAAGAGAACCACAAAGCCTTGTAATAAAACAGCTCAAGTGATCAATCTCAGAACCAATGAGTGTCACCAATGTATACACATCATGCAATAAGCCCTGAGAAAGAACGATGAGAAGTAGTAATTATGCTCTTATATCATGCAAACATTATCATATTTATTTCTTAAGATGCAGACCACACATCACACAACAGCACTATTTAGATGGGATTAGTTTTTTAAACAATGCTGGGGTTACAATTATTATAATCTGAAAATTCAATCATTAAGACCCCGTTTACACTAGTGCGTTTTCATTTTTGAAACCCATAACTTTTGGTACGGTTACGTGACGTGTTTTCTGTTAGCGTAGATGGAGATTGTTTCAGAAACGCAGTTAAAACGGCATTCTAAATGTCAATTGTTTTAATTCTAAAACGCCGTTTTAAAAAACGAAAATGCACAAGTATAAACGGGGCCTAGACTGGATTAGCAATTCTGAGGATGACAGTATGACTGTTTTTGTCTGGATCTATTAACTTATTTTAAAAAATGCAATTCATACATACAATAACCTGAATACACATTTCCTATAATAAGCATGTTTTTTTTATTTCATTTCTGAATTAAAATTCATTATGATGCGTTTTAATGGAATAGAGTCAAAATGTGAGGATGGTCAAAAATGAAGAAAACTTATTCTTTGAAATAAAAACCGGATTAGTAATTATTTTATTCATTAAATTAATTCTAAGTACTTTAGCAAAATCTTTTATTTCATATTTAAAATACATTAAAATATATTAAAAAATTTTTTGATTGTTTAATAAAATGACAAATTATCCAATTAATTTAACTTTTTAGCTGTATCGCCCCAAAACTAGCAAATCTAATAAATAATTAAAAAAATTACTAATTCATGATATTTGCAAAAATGTCACTCACATATAAGGTGTTAGAACAAGATTTTGAATTGACTGTTACAACATTTGACAGTTTTAAAGTCATTTCTTTGTCTGGAAATTTCAAAACTACCGGTATACGAAAACAGCATAAATACAAATAGTATATTTCTAAGAACTCAGCAGGTTTTAAAGTAAATTTTTCATTTCTGTGGACATTTTGGATATCACTGACACGTTTGCTTAAATGTGATTGTCTTTGTCTGGATTATGAACAGGTGTTTGCGTCGGTTATCAGCATACAATGAAAGGTCATGTCAAACACCACTGTAACAACATTAAGTTAACACAGATAAAATAATGTATAGTCACTAAACCCTTCAATCAAATCACAAGTGGTTGCAGGATATGCAAGTTAAAACCCGGCAAGAATGCAATCTTTCTCAGCTGTGAGTGAGAGAGAGACCACAGGCGCCTACATTTACCTCCCTAATACCACGCCGCACCTCCCTGAAAACACACACATTACAGCTGGAGCCTTGCATTACCACTTCAATCCACACACTGCTCATTTCAGCCAGAGCAGAGTTCATCCCTCTCTCATGCACTGTCTGTCTGTGACTTCCTCTCAAACACCCTGCATGGGTGCTTCCCTCTCACACTCTCTCTCATTTGGGAAAGACAATCACAGAACCTCAAAACTAAAACGCCTTTACTGATAGCATGTGTTGATGTTATTTAAGTTTGGATAACGTGTGATCTAAACACACTCATTGTCTCTGTACTCCAGAGTCTGTTAGTGATTTAGACTCATCCACAAGGGTACATCAGCACAAGTGCAGTATGAAAAAGTCCCCAACAGAAAAGACTATTTATTGTTTCATAAATGGTTAATTCACCAATAACATGAATATGAATGTGATTGAGCAACCAACTGATACAAGCTTTTTGATGGAATTTAGCATGTCATATCTTAAAGCACTGCATAAAATGTCAACTACCCAAACAAAAAACAAAAACAAAGCTTAATATACTGTATAGTTATATTTAAGTATAGTCCATTTATAGACTGTGGCAACTCCTTTACCTTGTTCCACATTTTCTACAGTACCATGCTCTGCTAATAGGCTGTCCAAAACCTGCAATGAGAAGAGCACAATCAGTCACACACCCAAACATCTCATAAACTGTTTTTAGATTGAAATCCAAAAAATAAAGATTGGAAAGAGCTGAAAATGAAAATGCCACCATTATACTTAGTATTACTTAAATGATCAAACCCTGTATGCTTTTATTTTTTTTCTGTCTAACACAAAGTATACATTCTAGTGGTCGACCGATATATCGGCCAATATTTGGCATTATTCAATAACGGCATCGGCCGATACGTTTTTCTGCTTGGCTGATGTGCTCGAGGTGGGACTTTATTTTGACGGCGCTTTAAACGGCAGCGGCAGAGCACACCGTGCTCACATTCACCCTCTTTTTTACTGTTGTTGTTAACAGTTTTGTCTAATACGGATAGAAGTCTGTCTAATTTTTCGATAGAATGTTTAAACAAAGGAATTAATGTATACAGAAAGTATTATAACGATTGCTTTTATAATATTATATATTAGTAATAGAAAGGCAAACATTATAATACTTTCTCATTTGCTGTCAGCATTAAACAAATATGCATTTATGTCATTTAAACAAATCTTTGATTAACCAACGAACATTTAATTTCACAAACCTTGCAAACTTAGTCGAATCCAGCTGTGAGATCTTGTGAAGTGTGTATGTGTATCCAGCATGATCACGTGTTCTTTCTGTGATGGTCAGTCCATGTGAATTGAATGCGTTAAACTTTAAACTCGCGATTATGCTGTGCTTTATGCATTTGCCCACTGCCATATTCAGGTCACATTCATTACACTGGCTTTATTTGAAAAATATGATTCCCAATGCACAAAAACTTCCCAGAATACTGAGTGCCCTGTTGATTTACAGTAATTACTTCCTTTTTAATTGTATTTTTATAAAAAAAAATAAAAAAAAAACTTTGTCATCAGAAGTATAAGTATGGCATCCATTGTCAAATTATTTCAAATTCCTTAAATAATAATATAAAATTAAATCGTCTTTATATCGGCTATCAGCACCCCCTGCTTTTCAAGATATCGGCATCGGCAGTCAAAAAAACTACATTGGTCATCCACTAATACATACACTATCATTCAAAAGTATGGTTGCATTAAGATTTTCAATGTTTTGTAAGGTGTCTCATATTTTATAACTCTAATGCCTAGTATTTATTTGATTTTAAAAAAATGCAGTAAATACTGTGATATTGAGAAATATTTTTTTTATTTTTTATGTGATGGTAAAGCTTAATTGACTCCAGTCTTTCATTAGAAATCATTATCAAGAAACATTTCTTACTATTATCAGTTAATATGCTGCCTAATGCTGTTTTTGTTCCCATCCCCACTTTCTTAAAAAAAAAAAAGTTCAAAAAGTGTACATACTGTACATTCATTATAATTCAAATCATTTAATAGTTTTTGTTTTTGAGACACTGCCTGAGACTTTTTTTTATTCAGTGATATTCTTTAGTTCTGCCCAAGCTTGTGTCAAGTGACTGTTGATGCTCAAGATTCAAAACTGGTGTGCAAATGTCAATATGGCTTGGTATGATACTAAATGGACACTTGGATTTTTACACAGTGAACCACTAAACTCGACATTTGAATACCGAATATAGGGGCACAGTGTCCAAATACATGCAAAAGTGTGTGAGAGCATGAAAGTGGGCCAGCGCTCACTGTGATGATGTCATTAGGATTTACAATTGGGTTACAAGGGCTGAATTCTCTCCAGACAGATTCTCATGGACTGCAGAGGAAGTGTACTTGTGTGTATGGGCGGAGCTTCCCTAACGCACTGTAAGTTAGAGAAAGAAGTGCTGCAGCACAGCGGAGATAGACAGGAGATAGAGTCTTGACCACACACACACACACACTGTTCTTTCTGCCCGAGCGCTTAGACACTCACCTCCCACTGGAGATCAGGAGGAATGTTCCGGATCTGAATCTTCCGACTCCTGGGGACACAGAAAGAAAGCAAAAGAAACAGTGAGACAAAAAAGAAAGTGAAAGAGTATTCAGCATAGGTGCTACAGCGTGCAAAACGAACAGTTGACTGCCTCTAGATCAGATCCAGCAGAAACCAAAGAAACAGAGTGAGACAAAATACTCATACAACTACAGTAGTTGACAAGCTATAAATTGAGCTGTCCAATTGTTGTGACATGACAAACAGTCACCGTATTCTTGAAATTTTGTGAATTTAGTGATGAAGTTTCCAAGACCTCATGATTTATAACTAAGACAGAAATGTTATAACTGAATTTCATGTGAAACAATTCTAAACTTTGATTCAAAGATTTTGAACACAATAATTCATTTTAAAATATTTGAGTAAAAAAGCACTGCTGTTAAGTGCCATTTTGTGATACTGGTATACTGTATATAAATAAAAACTAATTCAATTAAATAATCTAAATTTTTGTGTTAAACGTGAAAAACATGCCTTGTAATATTTTTTACATAAGGTTGAAATGCAGAGCAAATATATACATGTTGAGATATTGAATATTATGGTATAATTTCATGTATCTCCCATCTGTCTTCACTGCAAGTCATAAGACATAACTATTTATAGTTTATTAATTATTATACTCCAGGACGTTGAATGCTTGAATCTGATTGGCTGACGAATGTTCTAAGGTGTGCAATTATTTTCAAGGAACTAACGGCGAATGTAGTTCCAGGCAGCTCTGGACCGCATTACATTTCCGTATCACTTCGCCAAATGATTTCTGTTATTTCAAAGTTCTTAAAACAGCACAGTAACCAAAACAGTGTCCTTAAAAAGTCTTAAAAAGTATTAAAAGTTGATTACCGGTAATCCATTTAGAAAAAAAATCTTAAATGCCATCTTTTTATTGTGTATATTTGTCTAAAAATGGGGGTTCTGTGCAGTTAATTTATGGAATCCTGCAAGATTCTACATCATCTGTTAAGGGCTCAATGAGTGTGCTGCTGCATGATAGCGCGGGGCTTGTTGATCCCGCTCTCGCTGAATTTCTGACCATTACCGCATGCTCCCATCCGCTCATGCCATTTTTATACCCGCTCCCGTAAACATTCTAATATTGTATATAAGTTTCGCACATCAGGAGGCTGTTATCAATATGTCGGGTATTTAAATCCCTTTGAAAGAGCACTCACAGTCGCAGTTCACTTTCAATTTCGCGATCGTGCGCACACTGTGTGAAGCAAGCACATCTATATTTGTCAATGAGCTGTGGAACTGTTTATGAGTATTGTCAGTTATCTCTCCTTACTTTTGACCCGTGATCAACCAAATCGGACTTCTGCAGCTCGTGTTGGATGCAGAGTTGTTGTTTTTTTCCATGAAATTGGGCTGCTTTTAAACTGTTGCCATTGGTTGATTTTCCCCAGTGGGTTATAGGTTTGAAATATTGCATAAATTACATTGGGTTGAAATGCTTGCACTGAAATATTTTTCATTCTACCTGTAATAAAACTGTGCTAAATGTTTTGGGCCACACTAGTAGGAAGCATTTGAGCTGTGTTTATGATAAATGTGCATAACAGTGACTATAAAATATGTATTTTAGGGATGGAAATAAAAAAAATATATATTTGGGGCATGGTAATTGCGCTACTTTGGGCTGTTTGTTTTCTTCTTCTTTTTCTTTTTTTAATGGCATGGGTTTGGGATGCACAATTACAATGATGTAATAGTGATCATTATTTTGCCTTCCATGATCCTTCAGACTTGATCAGGCACAGTACTGAATCTCTGTCTCAAGTCTGCATCAAATCAAACACTCCATAATCACAGGTAAACTGTCTGATCAGTCAGGTGTTGATGTTACAAATACATCTTTTGAATATACTGTGTGAACTCATTGTTCCGTTAGCAAGGAGAGCTTTATTTTTCCTCCTCAATAAGTTTTGTCTGTTGTTTGTTTATTTGTCTAATTCTTGTTTCATGGGTTGGATTGGTTAGCCACTAAAATAATCTACTAGCCTATTGAAATATGTTGAATTGATAAATAGCTATCACAAAATAAGTCTGCGTAGTTGTGTTATCTTACAATCAATATATAGTAAATGTAAGTTAAAGTGTCACCGCTGTAACCATACTGGCCAGACAAATAAATATAGTAATATGATAAAAATGGCATAATTACGTTTTATTATGTTGGTAAAGCACATAGGCTACTCTATCTCTCCCGCTCTCCCTCACGCACATACATAACTTACAGTATACAGAAACATACACGTGCTGACGTTATCGCTACTCTGGCGATTTTATTTTAAAAGCTACATGATATTTCTCACAAGCGAGGTAACAATGGCGTTGTTCGCGAAGAAATTTTACTTAAAGTTTCACTGTCACAATTGTGAGAAACACACAGACTCAGAGAGGTAATATACAAGCTCTCTCTCTCTCTAAAATGATGTTTTGGAATAAGCAATGTAGGAGTGGGATGAGATGCGGAAGAAATTAATCCTACCCACAACAGCATTTTAAACTGGATGAATGCCTTGAAATATATCATCTGATGTCGATGTCTTGAGGTGTGGCAACCGTAGTATAAGCAGAATAATTGACTCTGGGTTGTTAAATTATTAGAAAAATAATGCACACCTCATCAGGCATCAAAACATACTGAATAATTCAATAGAAATAATTGATAACTATTGTTAATATATTTCTATAACCTACAAAAAAACTACACATACCGTGTATTCAGTATGAAATTAAGAAAATAAGATATTATCGACTTCCAATTCGCACCTACTATGCAACCATCAATTTTAATATGGTTATTTCACAGTATTTAAAAGTATGTTGCATTGCTGCATATTCACTCATTATCAAAGTCTTTCTGCACCATTCTAATATTTCCTGAAATCCTTTAAACCAATCACAAGCTCATCGTGCTCACTGCTGGCAACTGTCCAATGACACATGCTCAGGGAAGAGAGAGAGAGAGAGAGAGAGAGAGAGAGAGAGAGAGAGATGGAGTAGTAAAAGGAAAGCAGGTCCCTCATTCACTTCTTTACTCCAGAGGGATTTGAGTGTGTCTGCGATCCTTCATTCATCGGATCTGACACTACCCAACAGCTTGTGAGCGTACGGACACCAAAGCCACTCAAACCGCTCCACCGCAAGCTGTTGACAACTACATTAAAATGAGTAGAAATGAGCTGGCCAGAGGAAAGAGATTTAACAGAGCAGCAAGCGAGAGGGAGAACCAGATCTGCATTGGCATTTGTCTTTCACTCTCAGTTCATTAGTGCTTTTTTATGCAGGTAGACTTTGATAAGATGAATGCAATAAGTAAACAGACTGATAACAGTGAACAGTGGCTTACAAAGATGTGCCAAGCATCATCTTTCATGGTGCCTGAAAGGAAGAGATTAAACTCATTCTTTTACAGTGAACTGAACACACTGTAAAGCTGCTCTGACTCGTGTCTTTAGCCATTTTCTCACTGTCCAGCACACTTTGCAATACTCTAGTGAAAGAGCTGCACTCTACATGGAATCCATCACTCACACAGCTCTATAAACCGTGACACTTCCTCATCCCTTCTAACTGCCTCGATCTTAACGCATCCCTTCGGCTTTGGCTAATGCTGTAACCTGCAAACTGTCAATCCTTCCTGTTGAGAAAGGGCAATATGGGATATCCTATTTGAGCATGGCAGTTCAACTAGCAGCTCAAACCTCCACATCTTCATCCTGACCGTCCAATTAGAGGTTCGACATAACACTGTGTCCACAGCAGACATGAGCAGCACCACTTGATAAACTAAATTGCTCTCATTATAATCAATAATGCTGTCTACACTGGAGAAATCCGTTGCAGCCAGCTCAAGCACAATTTGGGTTGACAGGCATGCTGTTTCTAGTTCTAATGCGCTTTGAAGAGCCACTCTAGCCATGTTATTATCAGGTCTACAAATGAACAGGTTTTACTTGCAGACATTGTGTATATGTCCCCCCCACCCCCTCATTTATTGAATATTACAAAAATGTATTGTATTTGTTTATGTTATGTTATATTGCTAAACATGTGTATACTATCATTAAAAATGTTTGTGGTTGTTTAATATATAATATCATATAATATCATATAATATAACATATTTAGCAAGGATGCATTACATTGGTCAAACATGATATTTATAACGTTTAAAAATATTTTGATTCCAAATGCTGTTGTCAGACTGTTTTGCTACTCATGTGCTCCGTGACCCAGTTTCTGTCTCCCGTTGATTGTGTTAATTTGATTCCAGGTGTGTCTCGTTCCTCCCTGATTATCCTGTGTTTAAAACCCCCAGTCCATACAGTTAGTGTTTGTTGGTTCTACTCGTTACGTGTATGTGTTTCTGTCTCTGTCTCCCATCTTGATGTTCTGTGGATTAAAAGCCTGTTTTGTTTACTTGTGTCTCCAGCATGCTTCATGGTAGCCAAGGTTGACAGCTGTTCTTTTAAATTTTCTATTAATAATAAATCAGCATAATAGAATGATTTCTGAAGGATTATGTGACACTGAAGACTGAGTAATGACTGCTGAAAATTCAGTATTGCTATCACAGGAATAAATTACATTTTAAAATAAAATATATTCAAATAAAAAACGGTTATTTCACATATGTCACAATATCACTCTTCTTTTTATTACTGATCAAATAAATGCTGACCTGGCAAGCATAAGAGACGTCTTTCAAAAACTAAAAATCTTATGGACTGCAAACTTTTAAATGGTAATGTATACTAGGAATTAGGGCTGCACGATATTGGGAAAAAATGACATTGCGATATTTTATTTTTCTGCGATATATATTGCGATATTTTTTCTTACAAACAAAAATGGGGTGAGCACATTTACATTCTCATTTTAAATTATTTAAACATCGACACCATTGTGTCAATTGATTAATATGCGCGAGGGAGAGAGAGCAAGACAGCGCTCGTGTTGTTTGAAGACGGCTCTCTCTGTCTCTCTCACGCGCGTGCGCTCTCTCTGTCTCTCTCGCGCGCGCTCTATCTGCCCTGTTAAACTTGCATGTGGTTTTCAGTCCTGTGAAGTGTCAATGATAAACTTTCACTCTATGATGGTTAAGCTGTGCAATTAATCCACGAATCACATTCGTCAAGGGGCGGGGAGCAGCTGGCCCGTACAGTTAATGAATAACGGATCAACTACGACAGCCTACATCGCACATCCTGCGATGTGACTATCGTGGATTCGTACATCGCGATATCGATGCTTAAACAACACATCGTGCAGCCCTACTAGGAATGCATCAATATTCAGAATTCTGCCCAGTACTAAGAATTAATTTAATTTGATGGTAGACGTTTAACACAAAAGTTGAATATTTTAAATGCTAAAGTGAATTTAGGCATCACAACATTATACATTGTACAGTATTGTTTAAGATTAAGATTAAATGAGCACGTGATTTAAATTACAGTAAATGAGCATGCAAACATAACGGTAGGGGAAATGAGAATTCAATTCTCAATTAATTAAAGGATGATATTAATTAAAAAAAAAAACTCCAATATTTTATGATAATATTATGGTACAGATTATCTTATGTACTCCTAATAAATAATTCGGGATGAACTGTTAAAAGGATAGGCTAGTTCACCCAAAAATGACATTTCCGTCAACATTTACTGACTTTTGTTTCAAATCTGTAGCCTATGACGTTTTGAGAAAGAAAGAAAGAAATTTTGAGAAATGTATCGGTGTTGTTTTTTTGTTTGTTTTGGTTAGTCCATACAGTGATGGTAAAGTCCATGGTGACCAAGCTTTTGGATATATTCTTATTCATATCTCCTTTTGAGTAAATAAAAGGAAGTTTTATTTTTGGGGAAACTATCCCTTTGATGGTTTATTTACTTTAGGCACATTTAATTGCTTCTAATGCCAAAAAGGAAAAGGTGCATGGGTTTTGAAGGATTTTTTTTTCTTGTCAGTGGTCTCCCCTTCTAGAAAACTTGGATCACTGAATCAGAATCAAAAATTATAAACAATGGTACGAAATTGATTATAGCCAATATTAGAGCGTGTCACTGTCATAGAGTAGATATTTAAATACATGAACATGTCCCTTACTTTCGTGTCATCGTAACTAGGGAGAGGCATTTTTCTAAATCGAAAATATTTTATTGTAATATTTGTGCTCATAAAAAAAACAAATATTCAAATATTTGTTTATTTAAATGATGTTTAACGAGAAATATGTTTTTTGTTTGTTTTTCTTAATGTTCAAGTTTTTTTCAAGGTAAGATTATGGGTAACGCTTTAAAATAATGGTCCGTTGTTAATAAGTAACTACGCAGGAAGTAATAGGTAGTACTACATTAACACTTAACTTAATACTATTAACTAATATAGAAGCAAGATTAACTAAGCAGTAAGTAATAGCTCATTTAGGACATAGGTAGTTCCTTATTAGTTATTTGATAATTACTAAAGAAAAATATCATCATTGAGAACTACTTTGGAACTATGGCCAACTAATGAAGAATAACCAATTAATTACTAATCACAACAGCTACGTCTATAAAGTGAACAATTAGCTTCTTTATGGAAACGTATATATATATATATATATATATATATATATATATATATATATATATATATATATATATATATATATATATATATATATAGCCTATCCATATGATATATTTATCGTCTCCAACTCTAATAGTCTCTAATAGTCTCCAACTCTAATAACTTTAACGTTAGTGATATCATGCTGGGGAGGGCTTCTCTTCAGGAAGTGACAATAAATAATGATGTTCTCTTGTCAAAACATATTTGCATCCTTCATGAAAACATTGACTGCATTTATAGTGTTCAGCACAAAACAACATCTTCCAGATTACAATGTGTCTGGTAGAATATCACTAGTTCCTCACAGAAATATATGGCTGTACAGTATGTGTCAGATAATTTTATTGTAAATTACTTGTGAAATCCATGACTCGAGTGTTCAATGTGATCTCATGAGAATACGTGTGTATTTTTACGTTAAATGTGTTTCTATCACACGTATATTTACATAAGTTTTCATGCACATAGAAACGTACAATTTATACGTATTTATAGCAGTAAAACGTACAAATACATGTTTTTATTCAATTTATTGAAAGCAGTTTACTCGTCTATTTAATAGGAACTAACATTTCTGTGCATGCTGCAAACCATAGATACACACAAAAGCACAGCATACAATTACAAATCACATCCATTTTATTTGTTTGCTGTACTGCATATCTTTAGAATCCAGATGTTTGCAAGGAACATATCCAAATTCAGCCCTTTATCAATAGTTCTTCATATTCATTCTCAGCAACAGCGTCCGTCACAGTCAAAGCTGAGCTCGCGCTCGTTATGAATTTGAAAATAGCGCCAGTGCGCCACGTTATGACATGGTTTACGGCACTGATATCGAACGCTCATTGGTCCTCATCCAATTCGTCACAGATTGCGACATGTTGTGTTTCAGTTTATGACATTTGAATACTGCGCCAGTGCGCCTTCATGGAGAGAAGACAGATACATAATTTCATGGATTAATAAATTAAATTCTGCTCTGTACCCTATAAAAACTATTACCTCCATATAGAGGACTGCGACTGGAACTCATTATCATTTGAACTACTTTTGGTACCACTTTTGATATTTTCGCAAAAAATAAATGATTAACATTACGTTTGTTTGTTTGTTATTTGTTTATTTACAACAGTAACGTTATGTAGTTTTAAGAAATGTTGTCTTTAAAATAAAAAATCTTTCACTTTAAAATAAATGGTCCAGATCACTAGTAACGTTAGTTCATGCGGACTGACAAGGTAACACTTGAGTAATTAGTCAGGAGTTAACATGTTTTTCACTTTAAAATAATGGGCCAGATCACTAGTAGTTCCTGCGGACTGACAAGGTAACGCTTGAGCAATTAGTCAGGAGTTGACATGTTTTTCACTTTAAAATAAAGGGCCAGATCACTATAGTAGTTCCTGCGGACTGACAAGATAACACTTGAGTAATGAGTAATGGATTTCACAAGTAATTTACAATAAAATTATCTGACACATACTGTACAGCCATATATTTCTGTGAGGAACTAGTGATATTCTACCAGACATTGTAATCTGGAAGATGTTGTTTTGTGCTTAACACTATAAATGCAGTCAATGTTTTCATGAAGGACGCAAAGATGTTTTGACAAGAGAACATCGTTATTTATTGTCACTTCCTGAAGAGAAGCCCTCCCCAGCATGATATCACTAACGTTAAATGGAGCTCATAAAATATATCATATGGATAGGCTATATATATATATATATATATATATATATATATATATATATATATATATATATATATATATATATATATATATATATATATATATATATAAATATATATATATATATATATATATATATACACGTTTCCATAAAGAAGCTAATTGTTCACTTTATAGACGTAGCTGTTGTGATTAGTAATTAATTGGTTATTCTTCATTAGTTGGCCATAGTTCCAAAGTAGTTCTCAATGACGATATTTTTCTTTAGTAATTATCAAATAACTAATAAGGAACTACCTATGTCCTAAATGAGCTATTACTTACTGCTTAGTTAATCTTGCTTCTATATTAGTTAATAGTATTAAGTTAAGTGTTAATGTAGTACTACCTATTACTTCCTGCGTAGCTACTTATTAACAACGGACCATTATTTTAAAGCGTTACCAGATTATGCATTGTACACAACAACGTTCTACAACAACGTTGAAATAATAATAATAATTATATGCTAATGTAATGTGTTTGTTATAAGATACTGAGGCGGGAAGCGGCCAGGTGAAGAACGAATAACTCAAACCGAATCGAGAGGTGAACTAATAAATTATCTTTCTGGTGCAGACTGCATTATAGCCTATGGGGCTGTCACGAGATGAATGAATTCATTCGAACCTGAGGACTCAAGAGGTGAACTAATCAATTCTGTTTCCCATACAGACCGAATAGCATTAACTTAACAAACAACTCGAACCCGAGGACTCGAGAGGTGAACTAATCAATTCTGTTTCCTGTACAGACTGCATAGCATTAACTGATTGAACAACTCAAACCCAAGGACTCAAGAGGTGAACTAATCAATTCTGTTTCAAGTTCTGCATTGCTTCAGCTTAAAGGGAGGTTAGGTTTATTAGCTTGTTATTTTCAAATCTCTTCAGTGAGTATTTGTTTATATTTATGTGTAATGGAGCTGAACCCAATGCCCTTTTGAAACCAGTCTCACAGACCCCTTCACCCCAGTCCAAAACCACCAGCACTAGAAGAGGCAGGCTGAATGCACTGCTTACCGTATGTTTGTTGAACGTAACCAAGCTGTCTGCTGCTGGTCTAGAAAAGGGTGCCAGACAACTAAATAAAAAAACATGCTTCTCAATTTCTGCCTTTGAATATCTGAGGGTGGCCACGTTCATTTGAAAAGCTAATATTTACGGCAGCCAGCTGCAGTGCTCAAGCTAGAAAACCATGTAAGCACACACGCTCACATACAGATCCTCACATCTGCATGGATGGTGTGGAGGAACGTTCACCATGAGGAGCACCGTGCAGCAGACGGCCAGAATAGGACCATTCAACTTGAGCCAGGACCTCTCAGACCTACTAACGACCACCATCTGATCATCCCTGTCAGCCAGACAAATTTTTATTCACCATACATAAATCACCTGGCCACAACGTGGGCACGTGAGCATGGGCGGCTAATTTGGAGTCACACGTGTCCCGACAGAGAACACACCTTCAGACTTTCTTCACTGGAGAATTAGGAAGAGGTGGACCTCACTTCTCTCTAATCTTCTGGCTGTGGACACAAAGAGAGGAAATGGACCCTTCTCTGGATCCATGCACAGGAAATAAGAACTCTTACTTTGCAATGTCTTATGATGAATTCAAAAAAGTTATATTATTGCAGTTACGTATTTAGTGCAGGTAAAGCAGTAGGTGGGAGCAGCAGAGACAATGTTCAGACCATTTGTTCATGTGGCTGTGTGTTCTAATGATTAGCGGTGAAGCTATGGCTCAACTGTTGGTTTTATGGACTGTTGATTTGTAAAAATAAATGATTAAGAAGCTATGCTATGGACTCAAGCGTCAATTGTTCACCTCTATATGAATAGTGGCTTATCACAAATGTGTGCCGTTACACTGAAGTCTGAAAATTTCCACGAAGACGTGGACATGGATCACACTAAATCTGTGAAACGACCAGCTGGATACTGATATGGATGTCTGCTGCTGTACTGCACCTATTGATTATTCAGCGAAGGAATTGACTTCATTAAGGCGCTGTTTGAATGTGCTATCCTGTGGGTAGCCATTCAGCAAAGTTTTATTATAAATTATGCCTGCTGTGGAGCTGCGATGCATGTGTGATTAAGCTTATAAGATCTGATATGATGAGAAGTGAAGGCTATTTATGAACTTGAGAGTGTTCAAAGCAAGTTTTTTGGCACATGTGCACGTTTTGAGGTTTGATGATGGCAATGGCTATTGAAAGCAGTTCTTGCAAGATGGCTCAAAGTTATGTAATATGGGCCAATTATTTAAGTTGATGCAAGTGGTTGATGCAAGAACGAACGAACAATGCATGGGCGTGCTGATGCATGTTGGCGTAAGTAACAGTGCAATGCGCATGCATTGTTTAAACAAAGCGGAAGTGTTTGTGAGCATCATGATACTCTTCGAAATGGGGAGAATTATTGAACAAAGTTGTTATTCTTATTATCTTTGGGCACAAAAAGTATAATTGTAGCTTCGTAGAATTAGGGTTGAACTACTAATGTCACATGGACAATTTTACTTATGTCCTTACTACGTTTCTGGACAGTGATCATGATAGTCCCCTTGCTGTCTATGGGAGAGTTAAAGAGCTCTCAGAATGCATCAAAAATATCTTAATTTGTTTTCTGAAGTGGAACAAAGGTCTAACGGGTTTGGAACGACTTGAGGATGAGTAATTAATGACAATTTTTATTTTTGGGTGACCTTTCCCTTTAAGATTAATTTAAGCTTGCTAGTGCATACACAGAGAAAGCTCTGAATTTCCCTGTGGTGGCCTAATGGTGATATCAGTCAACCACTGGAAGAGTTCAGGATGATTGTACAGGATGACTGTACATCTCTTTGGAGCTGTTTCTTCCCCCAGTTGTGCCAACTTTGTGTTAAGGAAGACAGCAGATGATAATGAAGGCAAAGCGTTTTCAGAATGTTTTTCCACAATTAGCAACAACTTTTATGTGGATGATTCCCTCGAGTCCATCATGTTGGTTCAGGAGCTCACTGCAGCATGTGTTAATGGTGGATTTAAGCTCACCAAATGGTTTAGTAATAGCCACGCTGTGCTAGCCTCAATCCTTGATAAGAAGAGATCTAAAGAAGTGAAACATCTTGACTTGCAAAGAGATGAACTTCCTGTAAACAGCACAATAAGACTCCACTGGAATACAGAGTCTGATACCTTTCTCTTCAAAATAGCTTTGAAGCAACAACAATTTACCAGAAGGGGTATTTTGTCAGCTACCAATTCAGTTTACGACCCATGTGGATTACTTGCTCTAGTAATGCTGCCAGCTATAAATACTGATCAAGAATTGTGCTGGATGAATTACGGATGGAAAAAAAATGGGACAAGTGGCTAGAGGAGCTCAAGCTATTTTCGAATTTGAGATCGACTTCAGTAGATGCTCCATACCCAACAACTTTGGGTAAATATATAGAAATTGGCTATGGTACAGCTAGCTATTTACATCTTGCAGACATCAGCAGTTCTGTCCATGTTGTTTTTGTGATTGGAAGAGCAAGAGTAGCCCCACTGAAGGTGATGACTATCCCTACACTTGAACTGGCAACCACAGTTCTTGCTTCAAAAGTTGGCAGAATATTGAAGGAAGAACTAGAGTTAACTATGGATGATTCAGTCCTCAAGTGTACTTGAGTTATATTTAGCAGATTCTGGAAAATATAGTAGTTCATCCAGGTATTTGATGCATATAGAACATTTGCACACTATGCACAGCATACATACTGAATACTGCAGAGATAGTAAGAGTAGTATGATTGTTTGGCATTTCGACTTTAAACACTTATTGTCTTATTAATGCATTACTGTATAAAGGTCTGCTTTTATTTGTGTAATGTTACATTCACAATGAAAACAAAACATTGTGCTCTCTGCCATTTGAGTTTCCTTTCGGTGAACAAATGAAGCCTGTCATTAAAATGAACTGAAACTCAGCATATATAGGCTCCGTTATGTGTCTAACTGTTTTTCCCTTGTTTATCTGTAAATTAAATTAAATATATTAAAATAATTTATTCATTGTATGTATATATGTACTGCAGATCTGTCTGTTCAAAGTAAATGTAAAGAAACCGAGCATAGTATATATTTTTTTCTCTTTTGTACCAAAATGGTATCGAACCGTGACATCTGTGTACCGTTCCACCCTTACTGTGTGGACTATTATTGGACCATATTCACAATATGTCAGGTCATTGTGATAAGAGTCAACTGCCTACTAAACTCCATAAAAGATACTGAATTAATTTTTTTTGTTTGCATTTAGCAGACGCTTTTATCCAAAGCGACTTACCGTGTATTCAGGCTAACATCTTTTACCCAGCATTCATTCCCTGGGAATTGAACCCACAACCTTTTGCGCTGCTAACGCAATACTCTACCACCGAGCCACAGGAACACTGAAGTACCAGTTGTAAAGCTACTGACAGAAAAGTCAGAGATCGCCTATTCTGTAGATGTTGGCATGGATTTGCAATTGAACAAAAGATGGCACACTTTCCCCTGAACTGATTCACTGAATCAATTTACCACCTTTCAGTCATGTTGGAATCAATTACTTTGACCCCATTGAGGTAAAGAGGGTGAGAGCTCGTGTCAAAAGATATTGAGTGATATTCACCTGCTTTAAAAGTAGAGTTGTTCATGTCAAAATGGCCTATTCGCTGAACAGATTCCTGTATTTGTGCTCTCAGTAGATTTATATGTAAGGGGTTAAAGAGATAATTATGGATAATGTAACCAACTTCATCAGGGTAGAGTGAAAATTGAGAGAGACACTTGCTGACATCAACCAAGACATAATACAGAAGGTACTGCTGAGAGAGAATGTAAAGTGGACCTTTAATCCTCATTCAGGTTCACATCATGGAGGGGTATGGGAACGAATCATTTGAGTTCTCAAAAAGATCCTATATTATGTCCTGAGGGAGCAGAACCTTGATGATGAGAGTCTACAGACTACAGACTGAAGTAGAAACCATACTCCACGATTGTCCAATAACTACAGTTTCAGAGGATGCTAAAGATCCAGAAGCCTTAACCCTTGTTCAACGCAGGATTCACAAAATGCTTGCTCTTAAAAGATGACTCAATACTCAAGTTTATTTGAACTAGCTGGCTCCACTGAATCACACCCTATTAGTATGATAAACAATAAATGTTTATATTTTCTATTGCGTGTTCAAAATACAGAACTATGGCAATGGGAGTATCATTTCTGACACACAAACAACAAACTGGGCCATCTAACCAATCAGAGCAGTGTAGGCTCAGAGAAAGGAGGGGTTCAAAAAGACTGATTACATGATATTAAATGCATATTTTGAGAAAACCAAACCTTGCATCCATGTAAACCTTTCGTAGGAGACTCCCAAAACAGTATTAGGAAGCTTAAAAATGGCATATTTGACTTTAAATCAATATTCATTTCCAGAACTAATATTAATTTTCAAATCCCAAGAATCAATCTCTTAGTCTGTGCTGTTGATGCATGAACAAAAATTTCCAAAGCTTTCAGCTTTGTTACTTCTGATATTAAACTAAATCTCAGCTTTTTAATTTTATCATGAAATTTAAACAATAAATGTTGTGAAGATACTTTCTAATCAGTACTCTCACCTCAGTTTAAGCAACAGTGCGTGTGAACTGATTAGCACTTCTTCTTTACCACTTGATAAAGCACAAAATAGACATGGCTTCAACCACGGTCAGAAATCAGTGTCACATAATGCTACATTTACCTCAGGAAAACCATGCAATATCTATGAATCAATAATACGCTAGAAAAAACAACTATATTTTGCGTAATATATTATATTACATATTCATTATAATATTTTTACCTTCTGTCTTATTTAATGTTATGTTGTAAAAAAAAATCCAATGACAGCCACTGTTTAAAGGATATATAAATGACACATAATCAGAAATCACATCATTAAAAAGTTGAACTTGTGCATATCAAATGTATACAAATCATGTTGTCATGTCTAAAATTAAATAAGTAGTGTAGTAAGTGAAAGGGTTCCCTGTATATTTGAGAGACAGATTTTGTTCCTTAATACAAAAAATTGACTTAAAGTTTATATCCAAATAAAAGGGAAAATAAAATAATCCAAGTCAAATCAAGAGCTTTTCGATTAAATTAGAAATGGTGAAATCTTTGTCAATATCCAGCCCTACCTTTTGATTGTTGCATCTTTTAATTCAACTCAATATTAGTCTCATGGGAGGAGTAAAAGTCATGATGGGTAACATCCACAGGAACAAAAACCGCACTCATAAAGAGATGAGACATACTGGCTCCACTCCATATGGCTGGCGGGACTGACACCAGGCAGCAGCTCACAAGCCACAGACGGCCAATGTTCAATGTCTGTCCTATAAGTCCCACAGTGTGGCCTCAAAAAGACTCAAAGAAGAAGAGTTAAGTAAGCAGTTTCAGAAATGTTTGCTCCCTCCTGAGATGCATGAAATGCAGTCCCACTTCATATGCCTTACACTTGGTCTGTGAGTCAGTGCGGACCTTTAAAAAAATTCAAATTCCTGGCATTAATCATTTTAGCTGCTCATGAACTCTAAAAGCCACAATGGGCTTCCCTCACTCTCAGCAATCCAATGATAAAGAAGCATCTATGCTCGCAAAAGTGCTGGTTTTCTTGAGAATTTTACAGATTCATAGAGTATTTTGAAAAAATATGGGAAGAATGTGGACATGTAGCACTTCTTTCTGAAGACTGGCCATGAGATCAATCACAATTATTTTATTCTATAGACACAGATTACACACTGCCACTAAAAAGTTTGGTTACTTTTAAAAGTTACTTTTATTCAGCAAGAATGGTATAAATTGAGCAAAAGTAACAGTGAAGACATTTATAATGTAATGGAATATAGCCGTCTATCCATAACAGTTATTATGAACTTTCCATACATCAAAGAATCCTAAATAAAATAAATAAATAAATAAAAATCATTGTGGTTTGCACAACTGTCTTCAACACTGATAATGATCAGACAAATTATAATATTTCTTGAGTATCAAATCAGCGTATTTGAATGATTTCTGAAGCATCCTGTGACACTGAAAACTGGAGTAATGACTGCTGAAATTCAGCTTTTTGCTATTACAGGAATAATTTATATTTATAAAGATATGTTTATTTTAAAACATATTTAAATATAATATTTTAAAGGTGCTGTAGGGAACTTTTGTAAAAAAAAATATTTTTTATATATTTATTAAACCTGTCATTATGTCCTGTAGAATATGAGACGGATAATCTGTGAAAAAAATCAAGCTCCTCTGGCTCCTCCCAGTGGTCCTATTGCCATTTGCAGAAATACATCGCTCCCGGTAAGAAACAACCAATCAGAGGTCTGGTCCGTAACTTTGTTTGTGTTCAAAATGTAAAAAAATGAACATAATAAGCGAGTGTCCTGAATCACTAGGGTGCACCTATAATAAGTGTTTATATTCAGACTATTTTAGATTGCTTCGGGGGTACCGCGGCGGAGTAACCCAGTACCTTTGTGATTCTTCATAGACATAAACAGAGAGAAGTAGATCCGGCTACGATGTTCTTCCGCAAGACGCAAGCAGTTCTGTTTATTAACCGCTAGAGCGTCAAAAGTTACCGACTGCAGCTTTAATTGTTATAACATTTCACAATATACACTATAGTGCATTTCTGGTCAAATTAAATAGCTTAAGAACATTAAACTTTAAAAAATTACCTACCTAAAACGTTTGAACGATAATATAAATCTACCAGTAATTAAATGATGAGTGGCAAGTATATGTTTTCAATATTATATCTTACACAATTTATAATATTTTTTTATATTCAAAGAAGGGGCTCTGTGGCTTAAAAAAGTACTGAATGAGATGATAGTAACCCATAGTATTTCTCACTCACAAAAGTCAAATGAAAATTCTGCAGTAATACTATAATACTACCAGCATTCAGAGTGCAACCAGGGTCACTCTTGTTTGTCAGATAAGTAGCCTAGCTGAAGATGGGGCTAGGAGTACTTTTGCACAAATGTTTTGTCTGCCTTTATATCAACACAAATGACTTCCTCCCCACTGTTATAACAGACTGAGCTTTCAGTGTTTCCTGAAATCGCTACAAAACCTCTCACGACGGGAACTAAAACTTGGAACAGTCCAAGTTTCACTGGAACTTTTCTAACAGCAACATAAAGAAAAAACAAGACTATGCCACTGCATTTCAATAATAAACTCAAGGAGTATACAATATGGGAAACAACACATCTGTTAAGTACGAAAAACAATTTATATTTACATTTCTTAGATGGAAAAATGTACCAAAACTTATATTTACATTTACCTGAGAGTGTAAGGAGGCAAACTGAGGAGAGAGAACTCCTACCAAATAAACATCACAGGGCAAGGCAATGTTTTATACAACTTGATTAAATGCCACCAAAAACATTCAATGATGTTTAACGACTGCAGAAACCTTCCTAACCATTCTGATCTAGGCCTGTCGCCATATTCGATAAATCAATTAATTACCCGATAAAAAAGAAAATTAGCCCGATAATTTTTTCAGCCGCGATAATTGCCTTTTTCAATTTTTATTTAAAAAATGTAACATGTGATGATGTGGGGTTAGTCTGGAGCGCAGCCTGTGGACAGCCCATGGTAGAAACACGTGGAAAACACTAGATGTGTCGTTTTCTCCTTTCCAAAGCACTCGGGCAGTTGCACTCCTAAGGCCTCTGTCGTTGCTAACCATCCATCAGCCGCAATATCTGTTTCAAAAAGGACATTTCAGTAATGGATTTCCTCCACCGAAAAAACCCTTGCTGTAACACTGCTACAAGATTTATTTACGAAGAAAAGTAAAAATAAAAAAAATAAAAACTCTGTAGAGTTTGGGTGCAACGGGGAATTTCACCCCGAAGGAAGCTGATTGAGTTGGTTCTTGTGACATGAGCTGGTGCGCTTGCGTCATTCGGAACAGCTGAGATGTTTTTAAGTAGATGTGGGGCGGACCCACCTGGAAAAAACGTGCGCGTCGCTTCCATTATGAGTGTGCATACCGCATTTGAAATAACGAACTTGAGCGCCCAAAAGACACGATATGTGAACGGCCCTTCATCAGTCAAAATGTTTACTTTCGGTTAACCGCATATAAACATTATATAACATACAAACATACAATTTATTAATTTTAAGCCACACAAAGTCAACATGTTATTTCTTGCTTGGAATCTGCCATAAAATAAAAGTGTATTGATCTTTGAAAAGGTGTACCTGCGTTATTATGCCATTATCATTGTATTAGTTGAAACTGGACTTGGAAGGAGAATATTATCGTTTATCGCAATAATTTATTTTACAATTTATCGTCCAGCAAAATTTGTTATCTTGACAGGCCTATTTTGATCTATACTGTCCTCTTTCCTGTGCCTTACACATACCTACAAAAGGACCTTAGGGGAACAACAAAGCCATATAAACCCTCTCCATTTCTCTCTCATTTGCCGTCTCTCTCACTCTCACTCTCAGAGCGAAGGCTAATGAGAATGCAGTGTGTTCACCTGCCTGGCTGAGGTCCTGTGTGAGGCAGATGTTCCTCATGGGTCAATGGAGGCAACAACTCTCTGACAGGCCCTCTGCTGCTGTCAATATTCACTCATTCAAAACAGCAGTCAGGAAGTCGTGCTCTTAGGAACCACTCATGGACTCTTAAACGTAGTTTAAGGAGGAAAACTTCATACAGCTTTTTAGGATTTTTTTTTCGTCCATGCTTAAAGATTTGAGGAAGTAAAATAATCTCATCATGTTATAAATGAGGATTACCCCGGGATTAACAATTAATCCAAGGTATCCATAAACTAACATTTCACACTGTACATTCCTAAACACTGGGTTTAAAGCAACAGATAAACTTTCTTTAATTTGATAAGTTTACTCATGATTCTCCAGGGAGAAGTTTACAGCACAGGGAAACCTTGTGAACTACATCTGTAGTTTGTGCCACCACTACAACCTCCTCCTGTTCCTGGTCGCTATACTCCGGTTCAAACAAAAAAACAAAAAACTCTTCCTCCTTTTGCCCCAAATTGAAATCCTCTGACAATTTAGCTTACTCCTCTGTGCTTCGGCATTCGTCACTCTCTCCCCGGAGCTTACGTTGTGCTTTCTGCTACGACTGTGTCATACGCTCAAACGCCCTGTGTGACTGGAAGATGGAGGTTACAGTTTATACATTTTTAAAAGTCTACATTTTTCTTACACTAATGCATCATTTCACTACAGAAGGCCTTTATTAACACCCCAGAACTGTGAGGAGTAGTTTTATGATGGATGGATGCACTTTTTTTCAACTTCAAAAACAGGATCACCATACACTGCATTATACAGCTTGGAAGACAATTTTAATATAACTGTGACTGTTTTCATCTGAAAGAGGAATGTCAGATTCACCTAGGATGTCCTGATGGTGAGTAAATCATGGGCTAAATTTAATTTTTGGGTGAACTATCCCTTTAATAACAGACTTAACTGTGCTTCGAGGAATTGATAAAGCCTTTTAATTTTTTTGTATCCTTCTTCTGACTTGTGCCTTTCCACAACTTTATCCTAGAGATTTTTTGACAGTATTTTGCCACCCATTCAGCTGCACTACCAATGACTGAAATGCTTCAGGAAAGCTCTTTTCATGCAGATGGAGCTAATCAAAATGACCACCGCTGATGATAGTTGAAAGTCAAATGGCTTTAATGCCATTGGCAGTTTCTCAATATGCATTCTTAAAGGCTCTTGTGTCTTTGTGTTCTCGACGTCATCATTAACCGTCGATGTCCAATCCAAATACTCTAGAACGTAAGTAGAGAGGATGCATGAAAGTGCCCGGATGCATTCTTTATATCGAGGATGAATGTGTATTTTATAAAGTGATAAAGACATGGAAAAAAGGCTTTCATACCTTTTATTGGTATATCTTTAACTTGGATGTTATAAATGTTATGAGTAAATACAGCTGGATAAAACAAAAATGTGTGTCTGTCTTCATTTCAGATGGCAAAGCAACAAAATGTGATTATTTTAAACGGGGTGATTCTTTTCTACACACTGTATATGATCTCCTAAAAATTAAAACATTTATATCAACATTTACTCCGGTCATTCCAAACCTGTGCTTTTGACTGTGAAAAGCAAAAGATATTGTGAAATTATGTTTTGTATATTGTGAAAAGGCGATGGGCACCAAAATGTTCTTCAAAATCTTTTGTGCTCACACAGCAATGCATCAACATGAGGGTGAATGAATGATAATGACAGAATTTTCATTTTTAAATGAACCGACAATTAAAGACCTTTTTTGAAAACATGTACTTTTAACATATCTCCACTATTAGATGTCATGTTATAAAACAGGAAGTGAGAGAGTATTATATTTTCAGTCACGCTTCATGATAACTGACATTAATTCATCTTTGTCATCATGACTTTTCCTGTTTTTCTGACCAACGGTAAAATGAAGCTGCTTCTTACAGGAAATACTAAATTTTTTATAGATTAACAAAAACACTATTAGAAATGCACTCTTTCAAGACACTTCAGACACTCAGTCTCCCCTAACCATTGCCATCTCACCCGTTGATAGTCCTCCCTGCTGCAGCCACAAATGCAGACAAAGTTGAAATAAATTCATATGGTATGTACTAGCCAGTAACAGCAGTAACTGTTGACTAGGTTATCAGTATTTCTGCTGTCTGTTTACACAGCAGGAAGATGCAGAAGTTATTAATATTAATAACTATAATACATCTCCCATAAAATGTATCTACGTTAAACCACAGAAGAAATTAGACAGATTTCTGACAGACTTCGGATTGCTACGTACTATTAATATCACTATAGTTACAATCTTAAATGTGTCTAATCTTTGCCGCTAATACAACTGAAGTGGTTTAAAACTGGAAAAAATACATCAAATGCAAATATAGAAGATAAAAATTTGAGTCCAATTCACTGAGACACTCTTGTTACAGCTTTACAGAGTACATATAAGATTATGTTGTTAACTACAATTTACGAGGCACTGCTCACTGCTGCAGGCGTAACTACCACTAGAGCAGCTGCACTGCAGCTCTCACACACACACACACACACACACACACACACGCACAGATCACACAGCAGCACCCTGAGCAAGCACCACCCAGTAACAGCCCCACCCACTGACTGGCACAGCCTATCAGAGAGCACTATACTCTCATCCAATGAGAGACAGAAGAGGCAAAACAGTGGCAAGGAACCGTCAAAGTGAATGGTCCAAGTCCTGAAATGAACAATATTTTATTTCATTCAATTTTTCAACTTTGTTTCATCTAAATGAATTGTCATTTCATATTATTATCATTGTTCATAGAAAAGAAAATAATCATTTACAGAGTGGCTTCTTAAAAAGTCCCAAAAAGCAATCAATAAAAAGGATCAACAAAAGAAAATGTTACGATTCAAAACCGCAAAACTCCTATCCCTTGTGTTCAGTAAAGAAACCACATTGAGAGTCCAACGCATGATGCCAAACCGAACCGTTTTCACACCGAACACAAGCAAAGACATTCTGAAGAATTCTGGTCTTTGTGTTTTACAGAAGAAAGAAAGTCCTACATGTTTGGAATAACCAGCCACTATTTCACATAGCCTATTAGCCATTGTTTACTGGAGAAAATATAATTCCCAGTGCACCAGATCTCTGAATGCTCTGTTGGTTACAGTGTTCACTTTCTTATTAGTAATACTTTGAACAATATATTTATTTGTACTATAACACTAGTACTATAACAGAATTACAAAATCCATAAGTTTTTGTTTTTAATGTAGAAATATAGATTTTATTAAGTTTAAATTATTTATTTCTAATCACTTAGAGGACTAGTAAATGTGGCCCTGGACCACAAAACTAGTCTTAAGTCTCGGGGGGTTATTTTTAGCAATAGCCAAAAAAAAAAAAAAAAAAAAAAAAACATTGTATGGGTCAAAATTATTGACTAAAAATCATTAAAGGGGTCATATGATGCTTCTAAAAAAAAAAAAAAATTTGGTTTAATGAAATGTGTTTGTGATTTAAGTTTCACACAACACATTATTTTCCAAATACTGTACATTATTGTTTCTCCTCTATGCCCCGCCTTCTGAAATGTGTGGATTTTTTCACGGCTTATCAGTCTGAAAAGCAAGGTGTGCTCTGATTGGCCAGCTATCCAGTGTGTTGTGATTGGCCGAATACCAAATTCAGCATGGAGCCGGGAAAGCAAGACAAAAATTACCACAGCATCCTGCTTCATAACAGCACACTGTACCCTGCAGGTACAGTGTTCACTCAATGTTTGCTTAAACGTCCAGCTGAAGAGATCACAGGATTTGGAGGAGGGCATTGTTAGTTCACTGATGCATTAAGTAATCAGCATGCTGGCAGTTTACTTTCAAAGCATGGTGCAGAGTTGTTGTTGGGTAAATAAAGGTAAAGTCTGCCAGCTGTTTCCAGTACTGCTCCATTTTATGGGTCAGTCACAGACTCTGCAAGTATTTATCAGTTATTTGTGCTTTCATCTTCCCTGGGTAACAGTGATCTGTTTGTTCTCCTATTTAAGAAATACCTGCTCTAAATAGCGGCCCCATTAGAGAAACACAAAGAGTACTTCCAGTAAGGAGCTTGTCCACTTTGCTCAAGGATATTAATGGTTGAGACAGCAAGAGACAGGAAGGAGTGTTTACATGAGGCATCCTCACTGTTTACATCTGGTCACTTCATGTGTTTTCTCTGATCGGATAGTTATCAGATTTGTTAAAACGGTTCCATTTACACCTGGCCACATAAATGTGTATCTGCAAAATGGATATAAATCAGTTCTTCAATTCAATTTAACAGAGTTCACATCAATGAAAGCAACAGATATGTGCCACATTTTATTCCTTATCAGCTAATTTCAAGATCAAAAACCAAAACATGAGAGAGAGTGGCATCAACACTGAAAAGATAAGTTACTTTTAATGGAGATGATTGTGTGTTGAGGTTGTGCGACTTACTTTTGGTTTCATTTGTGGCAGTTTGCACGTCATCTTGCTGAAGAGAGACCACAATACTCATCTGTGACGATGCGTGTCGCATCAACACTGTCCAATCTGGCTATGACATGTCATATAGCCTATAACACACTCTCTCACATTTATTAATCTAAGACTTTGGGACGAGTATAATTTATGTTATACACATTACAAATATTTACATATTTCAACGACCAGATTCATTTACACTTGTCCAGTTTGAGGTCTGAGTGATCAGATTTAAGTCTCAAAAGAGTTTCGGAGGGCATTTAGAGTGGTTTCAGGCAGGCTGGGATACCAGCAACAACAAAAAAAACAGCTTTAACTAACTGCTTATTCACAAAAAGATGGTACTTCAAGCGTCAATTGCTCTGATTATAAGAGCTGCATCACTAAACATGTTCATTTGCCTGCCCTACACTCTCAGAAAGAATATGCATCCCTACTCTTCAGTACTCATCCAGCAAAAGACAGCCTTAAATCAAGCACGTCTCTGGAAAATCTTAAAATCACTTTCTGTTATAGTTTACATTAATGTGACTTCATGTAACGAGTAACAACGTGTAAAATGAGATTGAGTTACCTCATGTAATAAGTAATCCAGTGCCTTATTGCTTACAAGATGCATTCATCGTTCTGCAGGATTATGTACAGTATGTTTCAATGGGTTTGTTAGGAGTAGAAATAATACTGTTCATTTTGATTATTAATATTTAAATTAAATAATGTGATAACAGATATTTCTGTGATTGTTCAAAGCTCCACCGTTGATAAAACACACTCACATTGCTAACAGGAATTATTGAGGCAGACCTAAATGATATTCATGCAGTCAATGCTTTATTCAGTTTGTAATTTAATTTATTTGATTATTTGTGCAGGTCTAGTGAAAAGGCCAACAGCAGAGGAGCAAAACCAAACTGAGCAACCGAGAACATCAACAGTATTTTAATACGACATGCAAAAACAACAAATGAATTTGTAGAGGACATTTTAAAATGTTAGTGTTGACAAAACAGGGATGTGTAAGAGAGATCTGAAACCCAGTTGGCACAGACAGCGGGTTGATGATAGCATGAATTGCTCTTGGCAGGCCTGTGGTTTTTCTGAGCCTGCTCTGGCGCACAGAGACCAGTTTCTCCACTCCATAAAGTGACGTCCATCACAATCCACCTGTGCACAGAGAGATACAGGCCTTCGAATTCAATCAAATAAATCTCTGAGTACCATATAGCAGTTCGACAGTCTGCGAAAAGAAGGCACAGAAAACACTTAGCTCCACAACGAACACATACTCCAGTGTTTACAGCGCAAATGTTATCATGTCTCACGTAATCGCTCATTCAGTGTTTCAAACTGTGGAAAACATCTAAAGCTAAAACTGTGTCCATAAAAATCATTAGTCAGCAAAAAGAAATAACCATATAGAGGAGCATTTAGCTAAATATATGCACTATATTGCATATTTTCACTTAATCTGTTGTCTACATGATAAGAAAGACTGCAAGGAGCTAAAGATTAAATTCGACTCTTATAAAACTGCATGTGTGCAAAACATATGACAAAATTTATAGGATGCATTGAGGAGGAGCCCAAACTACACTCAAGAAGCAAGTGATGGTCCATGATATTGGGACAGATAAAACAGTTCTTATTCGGTTGTTAAGTAATGACGTAAGAAGTGCTGTTTCCGGGTCCAAGCCTCAACTCGCTTCACTTGAGAATACGACCTCAGCAGCCGTTTATGAGCACTGTTTATTCATATTAATCATTTAAGCTAAACGCTTTCAAACTTACGGTATACACTACAGTCTCCGTGCTCACAGCGTCCCAAACGCAAAAAATTTTAATATATTTTTTTTATATTTATATTTTCATTGTCTGGCTATCTGGGACTTCGGTATGGAGTTAAATGTTACGATTATAACTTTTTCGCTAGTATTCTATAACATTGTGAGTTTATATTAGCACCTTTTGTTGTTTTCTCGTTGTAACTGATAGAGCGTTTGGACACGGAAGCGCTGCTACGTGACGCCAGACTTAACAAGCGAAAACAGTTCTCAAGTGTGAAAAGATGTTTAGATCCTACTTTAGGTGAACCTTAGTTCCCAGGACATATACAAGATGGATTAAAATGCTTATATAGGGGAGACAAACGCATGACGGTAGGACTGAAATATTAAAGTGTTAAAAAATAAAATAAATAAAATAAAACATTTATTTTGTGGCACTTAAAAAAATACTTTGTTGCCTAATTTTGTTTCTTATAGGACTAACTGAAACTATCAGATAGAGGTGGAAAATACTGATTAATTTTTTTTTTTTTTTATAAGTTTCTTTCAGTACGTTTGAAAGACACAAAGCACTCACCATGGTCATTTTCAAAGCACTGAAACTCAGTGCTAACTGAAGTCATTCTGTATCCTAGCAACATGTCTGTTAGTAAACAATATCACTGAGACAGTTAGCGCCATTTGCACCCTCAAAAGAGAGAAAGACAGACTCTAACGAAGGAACAGATGGGTCAAATAAACGTGTCTTTTTAGATTTGGGTTTCAACAAATTTACTTCTTCAGTCGTCCCACAAGGCCACCACACAAATCCACATGCTATTTTTTCCTCAGGGGACTGAGTCAACAACATGACCAAATACATTCTGAATGAATCACTTAATGAACTTGGCATCTGAGCCACAAGTCAGGGGAATCTGATCAAGGTCAAGGTTTGTGGATACTATTTTGGTTCCTTATGCTCATCTAAAACATTAAATGACTCAGGTATTATTTAATGGGACAGAGATCAATAAAAGGGATGCAGACATCAGTTTAAGGATTCACAACAAAATATGGTGAATACATTTATTTGAATGAATGACCAGCAATGTTCATAAAAATATTACTGCTCACTCACCAGATTACATTAAAAGATATATTTTTTTTTATTAAAAAAAGTCTCAGTACAATCAATAACCATTTTCTCTGCAATATTTTCATGCGCTTTTGGTGAACAAACATTGCATCGAGAATATTGTTTAGTGATGAATCTCTGTAAGGAAAATATATACTGTATGTGAGGAAATGCAGTAGCAGTCTACTTAACATCAGAGTTTCTCTGCAGGACATTTAAACTCAAATTTAAGACTTTTTAAGGACCCTGAATCCCTGAACAACTCTGAACCCTGAATATATTTGAAAATAATCAAATATATTACAATTATAAACATACAGGTACATTGTATGATGTAATATTAATCTTATGGCTCTCCTGGATGTGCCTGTGAAGGTTAAGATCAAAATACCATACATATCGTTTAGTATAACATGTTGAAAAGTGTCAATTTTGGGGTGGGTCTGAAAAGTGCTGTTTCAGGGGTGTGTTCCCTTACATGAAAAGGGCCTAGAAACTTCCCGCCCGACTCCAGAAAGGGGTGGAGCTTACACATATCTAGCATATGGCAATAAACAAGAGAGAATAAGCAACATGAGCAAGAGTGAGAGGACTGGTATTTACAAACCGCACTCAGACCCAGAACAAGGAGAGACTACAGGAGAACAAACAATGCGAATGAACCAGAATGTCATGCAATCGTAGTTTGA
This sequence comes from Carassius auratus, assembly GCF_003368295.1. NCBI lineage: Eukaryota > Metazoa > Chordata > Actinopteri > Cypriniformes > Cyprinidae > Carassius > Carassius auratus. The sequence goes on from NC_039276.1 coordinate 24,583,766, forward strand.
ATCATTTATGTACTAGTATAGTTTTCACAGCTGCTTTGTAATGATGCCTGTATAGACTAGAGCCTGGGAATATTAAACTGCAAAAAGACTGTTATTGAAATGCTTTGCGTGTCTCTATGTGAATGAGAAGCACTGTTTCATCTACACATAGTCAAGAACACAAGACGCTCGTGGTGTTTTCAGTGACTGATATCTCAATATACACTGTAAAAATATATATGTTTTTATTTGTTTCTAAAAAACATTATTAAAGTACTATTAATTTATTTGATCAAAACAAATATTTTTTTTTCCACAAATTTTAAACCATGTTTTAAACTGTGAAGTTCTTTTAAACAGCAATTTAGTTTTCCAAAAAAAATATAAAGAATTGCTACAGTTAATTACATTTGAAAATAAGTTACATGTATTCATTGTATTACCATTTTTATAAAAATAAAAAAAATCAAGAAATCATAAAACAGAAAAGCCAGAAAACACAAAACCTCTGAAAAAGAAACAAATATAAATGTAAAACATTTCATAGGGCACTGTTATTATTCCATTTTTAGAAATTACAGCACTGTTAAAGTCTTATGAATTCAATAGATTAGTCACAGCACAGCAAAAATATACTCGGTACGTAAACGATCGCTGCACTGCTGCAGACGCGCCGCTCCTGGAACGCACCGACGGACCGCAATTGCGTGCAGTGTGAACGCTGGAATCCATTAACATGGGTGAGTAGAAAAAATACGCAACGCATACGCACTGCAGACGGAGTATGTGTGAAACAGACGTTTATCAGGAAGAGTTTCATTTGGTCTACTCATTGACTGATTCCCACAATGAAGGCTGATGCGTTTCAGTCAGCAAGAGGCTGCCAAAGACACACCGTCCAAAAATGGTGTAACTGAAAGACGTGGCTGACATGGTGTCGTCCATTGTCGAACTGCACCCACAACAGATTATCTAGGAGTACACCACAGCCATAGAACCGACTTCTAGGCTTATTAATGCCTTTATATATATACGGTATGTCACCAGCACATACTGTAGCAGGGAGACTTGTTCGTCACTTCTGAAACACTGCCCTCTGCCAGCAGCTCTCTGAGCCAATGCAGACATTCTAAAGATTACCCCAACAAGACTCAATGAGAATTTATATATCAACATCGATCTGATCAAATGCATCAAATACATCCCGCTCTGACATCACTCGACTGGTACAGAATGTGAGGTTGTATGGTGACCCCAGACAGTTGATGGTGACTTTCGTTGCAAAGTTTCTAACAATAAACTATTGATCTGTGCCAAGAGCAGACTTATTATTAATGCTTCATTAATTCAGCAATTATTTAAATGAATTTTCTTTTTATACAAAATACCTACCTCCTATAACAGAATGGCATTTCTATCTTCAGTGCGACATTTATGCAAAATGTTTTTAATAAAAGAAAACAATTTATTATAACTACATATTTGGGCTCAGTAAGATTTTCAAGAAATTATTTTTTTTTTTTCACCAAGGACATTGTTTAAGAGTGACAGTAAAGACATTTATGTTCTATTTCAAATAAATTCTCCTCTTTTGAACTTTCTCTATTCATCACAGAATCCAGAAAACAAATGCATTACAGTTTCCACAAAAATATTAAGCTGTTTTATAACACTGCTAATAATAAGAAATGTTTCTTGAGCAGCAAATCATCATTAAAAGACTATCAAAATATGATAAAAAAAGAAAGATAAAAACATTTTAAATTGTAATAATCCTTCACAATAATACTGTTCATCTTTTTATCAAATAAATGCAGCCTTGGTGAGACTTTTTCCAAAAACATTTCAAATTCTTATCAACCCCAAACTCAACTGCCATTGAGGTTTCTCGAAGTATCACTCTCTGATTTCTGCAGATATTCTGGGAAAGGTTTCTCTAAAGACAGCATATACATTATGTATAAAAAGAAATTGACATTATATTAAACCAGCTTGACTGCTAAAATTAAGAAGACACTTTCCATTTGAGCAAAATTTCCATCACCTCAAACCTACATCAAATAAGGCAAACATCTCACAGGAACATTGAATTAAGAATTACAACTCCATCAAAACTCATTTAGTAACGTTCTCAAGGCCTGTGGACGGCTGTGATCACTCCATCTCTCTAGTCCACTGATGAAGCACTGTCTCTTCATTCATAACTAATCAACCACTGCAAAACAATACTCAAGACTTGTGCCCAGGGAGCTGGTGGCTGCTGACTCCCTCAGGGCTTTCTGAGGACGTGTTGTTGATGCCCTCTCAGTCATTCATATGGAGAGGCAAAATGTAAATAGCCGATGCATGAGTGGGATTCATGAATAAAAATCTTAGTGACAATTGTAAAGTTGCGTAGGGGAAGATCCCACAAACACCAGGGACATTGTGCTCTAAATGCCAAAGGCAGAGATGCAGATGGACCATGAGGGACAGACAGTGACAATTTAATTATTAACAAGTTGTAAAAGGATACAAGGTATCATGAAATTTAACAAATAAAAATACAAAGTCACAGTCTTTCTGAATAACAGAATTAATTAATTAAACATGAAAACAAAATCATAAATCTATCCTGTACTATTCCAACGGTTTCTCCTAGAGAGCTATTATCTTCTAAAAAATTATTTGAAATAGACTTCAATAATGTGACAGGCTTTGCTCAGATTTGCCAATTATTTGAGCTGTGCTATGTACATTCATTATGAGCAATGACATTTAAACGTGTCCACATTAAAGGCAAAGAAAAGTCTTAAAAATCCAGTTAAGCACATATGCCAAGGAAATGTACTGTTTGTATTCATGTTGGTTTTGACAAAAAAAAAAAAACATTACCTTTAGTACCATTATAAGACTTTCAATTTGATGACTCTTAAATGTGGTGAAACCATCAAATTAATTATTTTTTTCTTTGAATGCATTTTTTATTTCAAGAAATGTCTATAATTTGGCAGATGTCCTTTTTTCAAACAATAATAAGCAATCAACCAGTTTTGTTAAAATATTTTCCCAGAAATAATAAAAGGTTTTCCAAACTATTTCATAAGGTTTTAATTAGATTTTTATTTTCTTCATTATGATATCCGGAAAGATCAACCAAAACTTATTTAAATCCAGAAATACAAACATGCTCCTTACAGCAGACAAAAAAATAATAGATGTGGCCAAAAATGAGTGCCATTTAACATTTTATTTACATTTTATACATATGTAGTTGGTGCTTTTATCCAAAGTGACTGAACTCAAGGTATACATTTTTTCAGTTCAAGAATTCCATGAGAATCAAACCCATAAACTTGCAAAATTGTATATTCTCACGTAGTTTCCCAAAAATGATCTCAGTTGTGTCTCTTTCAATTCCTCCTAAAGCATTTTATAATACACTTCTGAGACAAAGCTGATATTTAAACATAACAACAGCAAACTCCACAGGTCTCCTGAGCCAGGAAAGAACAACCTCTGAGCAATACAATTTGCCTTTGGACCAAAAAAGAAAAGCTAAATGCAATGTATAATACAGGACCCCTTTTCTCCATCTCTGACCTCACGGAAAAAAAAAAGAAACACTCCTACTTGGTTTCCATAGAAACCATAAGATATTTCTGCTGAAATCACTGTTGGGTATAAACTTTGTTCTGCAGGAACAGTTGGAGTACTGATAATATTTGCAAACACCGCTGGGTGATGAAAAGCTCCCTTTAATGGTATGGTGCACTCTCTTCTGAACGCTGTAAGACAAGCAGCGTGCCCTTGATGCAGCCGCAATGAAATATTTAAAGCTCCTCTATATTACGCATATTTCTTGTGACAGTTGCGCAGAAGGACAAGATAAATGCCATCAAGTTCAACCGACTGGCATCTTCAGTGAATGAAAAATGAATGAATGGTCAGCAGAAGAATAGGTTGTACTGGACAGGTGGTACTGAGCAAGCCTGAGACCATCTCACCATTTCTGGTGGATAACAACTGCTCCAACACACACGCACACACACACACACACGCGCACTAATGGCACTCAGTTGTACAGTGAGGCAGTCAGAGCCGAAGTGCAAGACGTGGCACCTGCCGGGTTCTCAGCTGCCCATTTCCCAAGAGTAAGACAAACTCCAAAGCAGTGCCACTGCACCATGTCTGGACCATAGACTGTATAAAAACATGGACGTAGAGTCAAAGTGGGCGGAGCCGGCCATCGCCATCTTGGCAGCGAGTTCTCACAAAGGGCAAAATTAGCTATATAGCTCAAACTCATTTTTTAACCAAACTGTAAACGCAGCAGCTTCCCTCCTCAGCTGAAATATCCCACAGTCCTCTTCAGCAAAGGTAGGCTTACATCAAGCCAAAGCTACTGCGCAAATATATCTAATGGAAAATTATTTGTGGATCATTTTAAATTGAATTTTATACTGAAGAGTTTTATTATAAGATTGTTGTAAATGTAACAGAAACACTATGTTTTTTTTATGCTTGACAATGCAGATAACATGATCTGATGGACAATTCAGATGTTTTGATAATTTTATATTTGTTCTGTGCGTGCTTGTGTGTGTGTGTGTGTGTGTGTGTGAATACAGGGTAAAAGCGCAGATGTCATGTAAGTTAACATCAGAATAAATGTTGTAAAACTAAAGGAGCGATTAATCTTTTCTTTTGTACGGAGACACACATGAGTGAACTGGATTATCTGAAAATAAAGTAGAACGTACAGTTCAATCCATCACTTCTTGACTGGATGAAGAAAGGAACAAATGCAAGCTTCCATCGACTGTAATCAAGGGGAGAGGTTTAAGCAGACTAAATCAGTTCGACATATGTCACCAGAGAGAAATCTGTCATTTTACAGAATGATCTATGAACCACCGGATTACGATACTATGAACACATTGATAACATTACGAGATCAATTATTTTAAACAAATTAATCTTTCTCTGCATCAATGAATTACTCACGATAAAACCATCAATGTGTTTTAGAAAATAAATAGGGTGAATTTTCATTTCATGCCGACTTTAAACTTCAATTCAAACGAGCAGGAAATGATTGCAGATTTGTTTTGAAACCGCGTCCATTCACGTTAAGCCTTTTCACATTAACCAGACTGAAGCCTTTTTCCTTAACGCAGTGATCTAGACAGACAGAGATTAAATCTGAAGATCTACTGTACGCACAAGAACAGAGCCTGTACAGTCTGGGATCACAGTCCACCACCTTTCAAGCGCTTCCTGTCACCATGAGCACAGTTAAAGACAAAGTTTTTAAGGTATACATACAAATGACAACAAATAAGCCAGCTAGCAAATGAGCTACACTAACTGACAGCCATTTGCCATTCGAAGGACAGAATCCACTGAGGAAAATCTAACACGACTTAACAAATGACACACAATCAGAACAGACCTTCTCTTTAAAATACTCAACAAATGAGAATCATTACCATTAACCCACGAGTATCCAAACACACGTTTGATAAGTCAGTGAAGAGAGCAGCTAAAGCCGCTTCGTCGGAGATTACAGCATAAAAGCTTCTACAACAATCATTCTCACATTCTTTATGATATAATCCCTTTCTTTTCTCTGCACCCTTTATAGCGATAAAGGGATTAACAAATGAGGAATAATGCGTTACAGTATTTTAATCTCAAGAGAGGCAAGGTTAAAGAAGGCATAGTAGAAAGCCAAGTACAGTAATAGTAACATTTCAATAAAAACCTTTAGTGGACTGACAAACCAATGTGCCTGTTGTAAACCTCTGTAAATTAAAATAATAAAAACTGAGTTCAAAGAGAACAAATCACTTGATATTCTATTTGAGCATGGCTTTACAGATGATTATGTAAAAAGAGAAGAGCGCAGTGCAATGAATTTCATTTGCTCAGAGTTTAAACGTTACTGATGTGTTTATGACAACAAATAACGTCAAGACTGATGCCTTAAATTTAAAAGCACCTAAAAACCATAACAAATTTGAAAGAATATTAATTTTTAGTACCGCATCCACTGCATTTTAATTTTCAGAAAATGAACACTCAAGCGTGCATCAAACTTTAACAAGACTCTTGAGTCATTCTAAAACTCTTTCAGGATTTCAAACAATGATTTTATGATTTTTCAAAGTGTATTACAGGTCAGTTGTTTGCCGTAAGTGACAATGGATAAAGCTGTGATAGGGGAAAGAATAATGATTATTACAGACACCCTTAAATAAATGTTTCAACTGAAAAAAGATAAGCAGAGTTATTGGGAATTAAAGCAAAAAGAATAAATTGTTTTAATCAGCCTGTCAAATGTAAACGGAAAATGTAAAATCCATTATGTTCAACAGAGTATGAATATTCCTACACAACAAATAATCTGATTTAAAGAAACTCACAGAGCATCACTATAATACAGTAACAATTTCACTCAATTTAAAAACTACATTAATCAATCATCCTTCATAAGATAAAATGTATTATTGTTCTGAACGCAACCGAATTGTCTGTATTCAATTAATATCTGTTCATTACTCTACAATTTAAATATGTATTTTTGTTCTGCGAGCTACAAAATATTTTAATGTTTGGATTTGGCTAAATAACAATCTATCATTTTATCAGATCAATAACAAGCTGAATCATTCTTAACAAACTAGACATAAGCACGTGACAAAAGAAAACAGAAAATATTTTTAAACCTTTCCTGGTATACAAATACATTTAAATATGGAAGTAATTTGGTCAACATTTCAGAATAATTTTAAAAATAGCATAATGTGCTTAAAACATTACCAACACAGTGTATAAATATGATTTTAAATAGATTAAAATTATAGACAAAAACAATATTGTAGAAGCACTGGAGACACATATGAGAAACTAGTGAAACTATTTACAGCATTACATACATCCAGCTCTGCTCCTTAATAAAAGATCAGATGAAAACAGGGAGAATCCTGAATCCTGAATGGAGCACATGTTGCTTGGTGTAAGCCCAATTTAAAGAATCTAAAAGTAACATCAAGGGCAAGTACAGCTGCTCTTCAAGAGATTTTCTATAACATTGCAATAGATATTTTACAAAATGCACATAAAAAAATACTGGGACATTTCTGTTCTAAAAAGATATTCATGTATATGTATATATTTAAATAATGCACTTGTACATTTTTCTGTATTCTCATTCTGATTATTCAAGTTATATGCTACAATTTTTTATATAAATTTGAAAACCTGTGAAAATAAACTGTCTGATCATTCTTACAAATTATCTATGTGCTACTTTGAATTGACATGTTAAAATTATATGTAAAGTATTTCACTGTAAAGACAGCTGACTATGCTAAATGCTAAATGTTCATGTAAAAGGTAAAGAGTTTAAAAGCATTTTTCATTAAATTCTGACTTGTTATACAGCTTGATTTGTGAAAATATAAAAAACAATTGCTGAAAACATAATGGATCACTGGCATACAATAGTTAATAACTTACAGATCAATATGGCAATTTGGCAAAAACAATACTCATTTAAAACATAATATCTATTTTGACTATCTATTTTGTCATTCACTAGCCTACATGTGATCATTTATATTATTTCAACATTATTTTACATGCTTTATTAAAATACATTTACATGTAATATTGTTTATTTAATACACCCATAATATACTTAAAACGAATCACACAAAAAATAAAATACAATCAACTGCATTAAAAGCATGTTTGTTTTTAATTATTTCTGTAAATAGGGAATTCTGTTCAGCAAATGCAATATACAATAATACGCATTAAAACTATCTATATCTTTTCCCTTATATGGGCTAAATTGGTCTCTTTAAATTAGTTTTTTTAATTTAGCCTCTTCTAACAAAAACCAGTTCATAATAAGACTTTAATTACAGACTTAAAGACAAAAAGCATCCCAGTATTAAACAATAAAACAATTAATTAAAAACATTAGAATTACTAAGGCAACAATTCTGTATCAAGCAAGTCTGTGTGAAAAAAAATCACATACGATACTGGCCATTCCCTTTAAACCTGTGTTAAATGCTAGTGACAAGAATTTCAAGGTAATTTTTCAAAGTATGTATATATAAATTACGCTTGTAAATTAAAACTAAACACACCCTTTAACTGCATTAAACACAGAATATACCAAGGATTCAGTGAAATATCGATAACACCTCTCATTTCAGTGTCCCAAGTTAATGCAAATAATCACAACAGCAATAACAAACCTATGTGCTGCTCCACTGAATATCTACGCCACATGCGTGCTCCATAATAGCAGTGCTCAGTACGTCTGAACTATGCACTGTGACACGAATACTGAAGTAAAAAAAAAAAAAAATAACCTATAGAAATACCTATAATCACTGCAAACATGGACATGAGAGGCTGAAGTACCATATCTAACATATAAAACACACGCGCCTTGTTCGTGAGGATTATATTGCGACATAAATGCGTCCAGATATCGCACATTTGTAATTTGAGCAGCTCCAGTTCGCTTCAGATTACATTTAAGATTCTACTGCGTGAATCCTTTTAGAACGAGCTACACACTCACTCTCACACACACGCGCGCGTGCGTTCTGCTCGTGCATGCTGCTTTCAGTCATGTTAAGCTGAGTCTAGTTAGCAGCATGGCCGACTCTTCCAAATCAAAGACTGGCCATCTTGACTGCGCACTTTAAGCAACACATTCCCCGAGTTACATGCGACCTCGAGGCGCTAGAGACCTGTAATTCATATGGTTTGCGAATTAACGATTTTACACCTTTACAGAAAGGTTATTTTTCTACTTATTCGTTGTGTGTGACGCATTGTCTGACAAAAATACGTCGTAATGGGCGTGCTTTTGATATAAACTAACCCTGTACATGTAATTTCACAGAAACCCCTTAAATCTCATGGTTTTGGGCTGTTTTCTAGCCATTTCTATGCCGCCCTCCCGTGGAACACAAACGCAGGGCCTATAGGGGAAGTCACGTGGGCACGGAAGGGCCTACACACGCGCCATGAGGTCATGCACAATGATCTTGCTCTTGGACAATTCAAGCGTAAGAAAGCGGGGGGTATAATGTATAATTTAAGAAATTTTGTTAAAACTTTATTTCTATATTTGCATTCAGTACCTGGACCTACAGCACGTAAACACAGCTTGTTCTTAAACGGAAAATCTGTGATTTTGATTATGCAAGGAAACACCTAAATATCATCAGTACTCTTTTCTAAACCTGATACAATCAGACAGCGCTTTTACAGTTTATAACTTATATGTAATCAGTTTATAACTTGGGTATAGGTAATCCGCGTATTCTGGGTCCAGGCCACATTGTGCCAGTTTCAATGCTTAAGATGAACTGCAAATATCACAAGCTCATTAACCGCTGACAAGAATGAATTAAACATGCAGGTCAAATAAACCCAACAGGCATGAAGAATGTAGTATTTCAAAAAATAAAGATTAAGCTTCATTGACAAATATGCAAAATAACCTAAAAAAAAACATCACAGCTTCACAAAGACTAAACAAACACTGCACCCAGCAACTTCCAAATGCAGCAGAGTTAATGCTGCTTTGCACTGCAAAAGCACAAATCAAAATGATTATTACCTTAGTTTTTTAGGAACCGAGTAGTCGACCTCGATCACTTTCCCATGTAATTCAACTTTCCCTGCGAGCAGGAAACAAAACAAATGATCAGAAAATTGCATTCCTCCAATGCATTATTGGCACTGCTGAAATTAAATATTTTTAGCGTGCTTAATCACATTTATAAAACAAACAACCGCGCGTGCACCGTAAATACGTGGGGTACAATCACACGTGTCCGTGCTTATAAATGCACGCTGGCGAGGTAGTGAGTTTTCTCATGTCTAAATGTAAGGTGTAATATCTTAACCACATTTCCTATTATGCCTGATGATATTATGCGAAATGCTTGATGCGCTGATACGATTTTAAGAATGGGCAGCCATGCTTTCCACTCCCACTAACTAACCACATACGAGCAACGAGGAGAGTTTGAAGAATGGGAGGTCAAAGGATAAGTCTTCTGCCTAAATTTATCCTTTTTCTTCAAGGTTTGGATGTGTACTTTTCTTTTGCATGTGCAACGACTCGCGAGCGTCAAAGAGGTGTTATGCTGTGCATCTGTTGTATGAGTGGCCTGGCGCAGCACAAAAAAAATTGGCATTTCACCTCCGTCCCCCCAGCTACCTGTTTATTAGCACTTTCCTCCAGACCCCCTTCACCCACCTTTAAGACACCTCGTAAAAACATACCTGGACACCATGGGAACATGCATGTGACGCATTCTTCTCGCTCAGTTCGCTCGCTTCTTTTCAATAAAATCAAGACAAAAAATAACTGAAAAATAATTAGCCTGCCACCCGAGCATCAGACTCATCCGATACATTCCTATGGGACGACTGCTGAGGAATCACCCCCGTTCCGCACCTCGCCTTGGTGAAACGAGCGTGCATTTAAAGATTTATATCAGAAATTCAACTTGTATCGCGTGTTGGAAGCCAGCACGAGTGCGATTGAGCTCGCGGGCGTTCATTAGCGCACTGGTCCGCTGGCGTAAAGAGCTGGAGCAGCGCGCGGCTGATGCGCGAGCGCTACTTTTTAATTTCTCTTCCAAAGAAAGTATTTTACGGTGTCAGTCCAAGATACATATATAATATATAACCAGGACTTTCTGTGATGTGATAAACGCACTTACCGGATAAGGTTTCGATGGCTTTAATCGCCCAGTTCTGGTCAGGGAAGTCCACGAAGGCATAACCGGATTTGAGCAGGACCTGGTCGGTCACGGGAAGCTTCCTCTCGCCGAAGAGCTGCTTCAGGTCCTCCACGGTCACCGAAGGACTCAGATTCCCCACATAGAGTTTGTTCATGGTCTATACGAAGATCTGTACGTCAAAATATATCGGCGTGCGCGCGTGCAGCGGATTGCTCGAAGCAAGCAAAATAAGAGGAAAATAAAATAGAAAAAAAAATAAATAAATGTGCTGAAAATCAGCAGTCACCCCCCAGATGCAGCCCGACCCCCCCTGCTACATACACAACTCTGTTCCTGCTCAAACTCTTTTACAGGGACTGAAAAAAAAGTGTCGTTGCGACGCTACTCTGTTGCCAACAAGCGCCGCCTCTAAATAAAACCGCTCTTAAAGATCACAAAATCACTTTTGACTAGTTTATGGACTTAGATTGGTGTCTGGTGTTCAGTTTGAAAGCATAAATCATCATCGGATACGGCATAATGATGAGACGCAGAGAGTAACACTGGAGGGTTTAGTTCATATCCACTTACAGAGAGAGAATATCTATTAAAATCCAATATTGTATTCTAATGACAGATCATATAGCCCTTCAGCGTGTGTTAATAAACGGATGTATGCGTATTTAAATAACTTTCAAAGGCAGCTTTCATTTACACGTGATTGACAGCTTGATTGGCTTCTTTGGGGTGTTGTGGATTGATGGGCGTTTTCCTCTGTCTGTTGTGAATAACTCGTCCTTTGATTTATATTCGTTTACACTCTAAGAGTTTGATTCGATATTTAATCTAATAATTGAACCGTGAAGCTGTAAACACAGACTCAAAAGAGAATAGCTGCTGGAAAATGGGATTTTTTTTGGGGAACGCCCATGTTGATGTTGATGGAAAAGAAACAGTAATGTGGAGAAGCCTTATGGAATTATGATTCAAGAGGAGCATGACCGTTATATATGAATATAATGCATTGATTTCACTTAAGCAGACTGTATAAAGCATTCCAAAGAAGACCAATATTTGAGCAATCTCCAATCATTTTTATGCCACAGATGTGTGTGTATATATATATATATATATGGAATATCTAGATGATTTAATTAATTAAAATAGTACCCAATCTGGGTGGGAGTCTCATATTAGGTCTCTACCTGAAATGTTTGGCCCCTTCTGCTGATTTCTGCATTTCAAGTGACTGTACATCAGTACAGGGTTGCTCTGTATTGCTGTTTATTGGGGTTTTCTCTTAAAAGCCAATTAAAATCCTTCCAATACCAGGTACAGTAAAAGTAGTGTATTCCAGAATGGTCCGCTATAAGCAGACGTCCACACACTGTCTAAATCCCGGAGTACTTTTTTTTTTTTACACATACTGGAGAAGTATTTCAGATGATCCTATTATTAACAATTTATTCTCTGATGTCATGAGACTTAAATTGGAACAGAGCTCAGGCAATGGTGTTCTAGCGTTCCTATTCAATAAACCTATTAATTTCACAGTAGTTCAAGGCAAATGTCTTGGGAGAATATTTGTATGCATTGCATAAATATGCGGTCCATAAATCTGCACTGGAGGATTTTAAGACAAGGATTTCAATCCTTTAGGTTTAAAACTCTCAGATTTCAACGTTTTGAATAATTCACGCAGAAACTCACATCAGGGAGGAGGTATAAAGAAGTTTATTGCAAGACCACTTCTAAGCTTAAAACGCATAAAAACATAATTGTGTGTGAGCAGGAAACTATCATATAACAAATGCAAGTTTATCATCAAATAAGAAACTTTAAAAAAAAAAAAAAAAATTAAAAGTAAACAGTGCAAAAACATTCAAACTAATGGAACATCCAGACCGGTCACCGACACATGAAACCTCTAGGCAAGAAATCAAGGGGACTGCGTTTAAAGTACATCCAAACTCATGCCACCAGAAATAAACATCTACGTCATAAACAATGTCATTAGCATCAATATCATCTTCAGGGAGGGTGAAAGGAGTCAAACTTCACTTCAGTAATGGCCTGTAAAAACAAATAAAGGTTTTATAAATTTGTCACAAATCACCAGAGCACTTATACTGTGTTGAGCTTAAAGCACTCTTCAATCATAAAGCCAGGCAGACAATACAAATGACTTTCACTTAAGTTTGTGGTAGTGCTTGTTCAGTACTTACGAGGGGAGTAGGATCGAGAGCGTGATCTTGACCTGTATGGTCCTCGACCGTAGTAGGGAGAGGGGGATCTTCTCCTGTGAACAGAAAACAGAGATTTAATGGAAACGCCAGCATCTACAACTCACAACAAAGTAGTGGCATTCAAAACTGTGCAATAGCAAACCATTTCAAAATTTAAAAGCCATTTAGCTATTGTTGCATGTGAAAAAATAAATCTTGCTATATGCAGTGTAAACTGATGTAGTATGCAATCTGTAGGACCAGGGCTCAACAATAAGGATACGTTGATGCCTTGGGACAAGTGTGTGAGTGTCTCAGGCCAGCTGCATAGACTTGACTTATTTGACCAGTGGTGCTCAACTCTACACTTTTCTTTTAATTATCTCATACAAATTAATTTTCGCCTTTTTACAAATCAACTGAATAACAGTTATCATAGTACTATTATTTAGCATTGTAGATTAGCACGGTAAGCATTCACAAAGAAAAAAAAAATAATTTGTAGCTGCATACCCTCCACATATTACTGCCAATTAAAAACGTTGAAATAAATGTAATTTTTGAAGTCTCTTATGCTCACAAAAGCTGCATTTATTTGATCAAAAGTAGTTAAAAACATTAATGTTGTCAAATAGCTATATATATATATATATATATATATATATATATATATATATATATATATATATATATATATATACATATACAGACACACACTTTAAAATGTATTCCTGTAATGTTGGTGCTCAAGCTTTTTTTTATATCATCAAGGTTGAAAACTGCTGCTTAATATATTTGTGAAAACAGTGATATTTAATTCAGGATTCTTTACTAAAAATTTAGTACATTTGGCATTTATTTGAAGTATAAATCTTGTGTAACATTATAAATGACTTTAATGTCACTCGATCAATCAAAAGCATCCTTACTGAATAAAACAATTACTAAAAAAAAAATTTTTTTTAATGTTGGCCTTGTAGTGTGTTTCACAGTATACTGCATATTTAACATCAAATATTGTAGTAAAATGAGAAACAAAATCAGCTGATTAAGGCCAAATCGAATCTCCTGGCCCAGCAGAGAGGAATCCTTATTGTTGAGCCATGCTGGATGGTGGGATGACCCTCCAAACACATACAGACTGTTGAATAATAAGAGATCACCTGTACGACCTGCTGTTATAGTAGTCACGATCATCATAGCGATCATATCCACGCTCATAGCCTCGATCATAGTAATCACGGCGACGGCTTACACTCGGGCCTCCACCACTGCGAAAGAGAAAAGATGGCTGTAGTTCAACACTGGTCATTGAAATACACAACACTGATTAAAACTATTTACCAAGAGGGAAATACTCAAGAGTTATCATCTAGAACATTCAGATGAGTTATTGGAGTGTGTGATGAATCCGACTCACTACGTTGGTCTGCCCATGTATATTCCTGGAGTAGGTGTGTGTGGCCTCTTGGTAATAGAGTAGTCGACTCTGATTCTGCGGCCATCTAGCTCCATACCATTAGCACGCTCCTTAGCCTAAGACCCAAACAAACCAGAATAAGTCATTCTGAGCACACACCAACATTATTTCTGCTTAAGGCCATTAATCCCAGGTATGCCTCTATTGATGGCCATAAAGTAGCTGTGAGAACAATACATTCTGTACTGTACTTAAAAACTTAAAAACAGACCACAGTGTTTTCAATTATGCAGCTTACAACAATCAATACAGAAAAATACAATTGACTAAGAGTTCACCCAAGAATGAGAATCTGCTAAACATCTTCAGGCTATCCAAGATCTAGAGGAGTTCTTCATCCGTTCATCAGAACAGATTTGGATAAACTTAGCATTACTTGTTCACCAATGGATCCTCTGAAATGTCAATGGGTGCCGTCAGAATGAAAGTTCAAACAGCTTTTTTTACTAGAGAAAGCCATATGGATAGAGGACTTGTATTTTGGGGTGAAATAATCCTTTAACCTTCTGAAGTAACTGAGGAAAAGAAAAAAAAAACACTTCAGAAAATATTTCAGCAAAGGCAGAACATTCTCATTTCTTGTATGAACAAACATTTTTGCTATATGGAAGTTCATACAAATGACAGCTGAAGTTTATTAACTGATCATATTTCACAGCTAAATTGCACGTTGCTATTCAGCTGGAAAATTCACCTCTTTTGAATCTTCTCTGTTCTCGAAGTAGACAAAGGCGAAGCCCCTGGAGCGTCGAGACTGCTGGTCGTACACAATGCTGACATCACTCAGAGGGCCAAACTTGGAGAAGACATCCCTCAGGTCTCTCTCTGTGGTGTACAGGCTCAGGCCAAACACTCCCAGGCAGCAGTTTGGGTCTGGGTTTGTCTAAAGGTGAAGAAAATGTCACAGATTACAATACAGTGCTACAAAAACACTGCAGAAAACATCATGATTGGAACGGACTCATCATCTCACCCGGTCTCCAACATGACGTCTACGGTTGGACATAGGAGAATGACTATGACTGCGGCGGCGGCGGTATTCGCTGCTGTTTGAGCGGCTGCGTGAACGTCGCCGGCGAGAATGAGAGCGTGAACGGGACCGACTGTAATGTCGGCGAGAACTCCGATGGGAACGAGACCTGCAGAAGGATGAAGTAAAATGACTTGGAGCCTATCAAGTTACCAACTAATAAGTCCTGTCTTAAACTTCCTAGACAAGAACCTCCAGCTTCAATTTCATTATATATCAAGTTCCCTCCAACGCATATGTCAAAAGATCAACTGCAGAGTGCTTAACATTGTAGTCCTGGGTGGGGGAACATTTTTAAAATCTGGCCTAGCCATCGTTTCTACTTTTAACCGGAAAGCAGCAGGTGTGACTTCCACTCTGCCGACTCGAAGCACTGTGAATCCCACTAGGAGCTGAGCCATGAGGCCATTTCAAAAGTTTCAAATGACATGCAGTTTTGTACTTGAAAGCAACACAACTGCTTCTCTATGTGTATAATAAAAAATAAAAAAAAACATTTGGCAAACATATTCATCAATATGAATGAAATAATAGGAAAAAAAACGAAAAACAAACATTCATTCATTTTGTGCAGAAAAATAAATCTTTTAAATCCACAATGGGGTTCTTATGCCCCTAAAATCCAATGATGCGAATCTACTTCAGTCGTTTACAATCAAAAGAAGCATTTTATTATTATTATTATTAAAACAAGTACAGATATCTACCAATTGAATTAAAAAAACTATTCTAAGAGAACAAGTTTTCATACGCTTGTTATTCATACGCCTTCATTAATTCGTGATTTAAGCATACTTAATGTTATTCAAGTTTTCAAGACATTATTTTACACTTCAAAGTAAATTTATAGTAAAAGGGTGACTAAAGTATAAAAGTGTGTGTGTGTGTATGTGTATATATATATATATATATATATATATATATATATATATATATATATACACACACACACACACACACATATACACAGACACATATTTTGCAATGGATACAATATTGTATGGCTTAAATTTATGAATTTGAAATGTTCTGCTGATTTAAGACCCTTTATGATGTCTTAAATTGTGGAAGGGTGAATTAAGCCTTATATGACACACACACACACACACACAAAACAAACATTAATAATGCAGATTTACACTAATATAAATTTTACTACTATTTTAACTTGCTTTCCTGTGAAGTAGTTTCTTCTTTTTTTTTTTTTTTTTTTTTTGTAAATCACTTTGTGACAAGGTTCTATACAAGTAATGTTAAGTATTATTAGCTAAGAACGAGGATGAAGACCCTTGCTTCCCTGTGCAGGCTGTCTGATCTCAAACACACTAGAAATACTCACCTAGTCTTGGACCTGGAGCGAGAGCGGGACTTCGAGCGAGAGTGGTGCGACCCCTCTTTCGACCGAGCAGGTGAACGCTCCGGAGAGCGACTAGCGGTCTTAGCAGATCCTCTAGGACTTGGGCTCCTAGAAGTCGAACGGGACTCCTAAACCAACCACATCCAAATCATGTTTGAGCCAGAGAACATGGTCACACTGAGAATGTTTAACTAATTATTGTGTGCATATAAATGAGTTTGAGACCATTCTAGACTAGGATAATATATAGTGATGATGGCCTTTTCCCTTCAAGTTCATGAACTAGTGTTAGTGTAAATTCACTTTGAAGCACTTACAACATAGGAATTTGCATATTATTATTTTGACATGTAATGTATCAATTTATGAAAATAACTAGCTGTAAATCTGTCATGCTACAGGACAACATTAACTATTGCAATACAAATGGACAACAGAAGATTTGATTTATGCATGCACGCATGGGACAAACATACTAAGAGTTACTTAGCGCTGCGATCTTATCCCAGATAACTTCTGATCTTAACTTCATAACACATCTTTTCTTCTTTCTTCAGTTTCAATTTCATTTCTGACTTCATTCCTCTTCCCCCATTTCTCTCACTGCCCATAAATGCTATATGGGAACTTCTTTTGCTCCGAAAATTAGCATGCACTGAAAATTCAGCTTCAAATTATTCGCATTAACAACTTGACATTTGACTTCGTCCAGATTTCTCTTCTTCCAACCTTAACCTTAACAAAAAAGAAAAGGATGAAGAATGTGTAAACACTGGACATCACAACCAATAAACCTACTGTTTCATCAGTGTGGGAAAAAAACATTATAGATGAACCAACAGAAATGAAAAGTGAGCTTTATAATATCCATTATGAAAAACAATTAGATACTTTCAAGAGCATCCTGAGCCTTATGCATGCATGCAAAAGCAATTAACGTTACTCCAATTACAAACAAATGCGTTACTTACATATTTACGGTAATTTAAGCCAACCTGAAAGGTGAAACAACGATCCTGATATGCATACACATATCAAGCCTACTATCGTGTTATTAAACTAATAAAGTGTAATGTCGCTGCAATATTAAAAGTGCACGTGATTTCGAAACTAATTTGCATTTTGTGCATTATAGCGTTCAAGGCTCAGGATGACCTTCTCTCATGTATTAGCAGCAAGTAATACTCATACAGGTTATATCGATTTAATAAAACATGCAAAGAAAAAAACAACACTTAGTAGAGACAGTTAAACATTTTGCTTACTAGAGAAAAGCAGAAACTGAAAGGCAAATAAAGGTCTTTCTGATCTGAAGCACGCTGTCTGTCTGCTAGCACTGAACTGAACTTGGTTTCGATACAAATCCATATTAAGTTAACATTTTATAGTTTTATTACGTTTTTTAAAAAATTACAAAAGTAAAGACATAGAATCCACAATTGCATTTGTACATTAATAATCAGATTTTACACAATGACTCAGTCTGACTCACTCCTGCTGGCTAGCATACAACATGGAGGCCATTTCTAGAAGAAACGTGTAGGGGCGCGTGCAAAAAGAGAAAACATAAAAAATACTACATACCCGCTCCACGAATTCCTTCTCAGCGTCACTCATTGTCGTTTAGTGTGTATTACGCTGCAACTGTAACACTGTGAGAGAAATTACATATGATTAAACATAAACAGAACGCATAAACGCACATACAGATCGAACGTCTGGTAATGAACGCCTTTCTCGGTCGTAGAAGCTTTATTTAGAAACCAGCGTTTCCACTCCCACTTGCGCGGACGAGCAACGGCCGCAAGAGGGCGTCGAAAGTACTACACACAGGTAAAAGCTTCTTGTCAACTCATAAATCTGAAATAAACATGTTTTGCACAATTTTTATTAAATTCATTGTACTCAGAACAAATCCGATCCAACTGTCAACGGCTCTGCTGAATGACATCAAATGCGGAGTGGCTGCTCTACAAAAGACTCTTTACTACTCATTAAACAAGGGGCTGATTGGCCGAAATATAATAGAGGATTATGTGCAAGACATCGATTGGACGGCACTGATAGCAATTTTTCCCGCGTTGACCACACTAAAAAATATATGAATGGGTAACTTGAATTGTATTTCCCGCGGTTTTCTTCACTTGACTTTGTTTGGAGAAGAGGTATACTCAAATACTTATTTATGTGCTACACTTACAAAAACCATTCTGCTGTCTTAATGTTGTTTTATACACAACAGTAAACTTGCACATGTAATTCTTTTTCCTCGGCTCCTATCTTAGAAAAAACTAGTGGTGAAAAAGATGTGGATATATTACTAACATAAAAACAAAAAGCTTATCTTTATACATAACCATGTTCACAAACACGTATTCTTAGTGTTTTTATATAAATTATATTTTTATTAACTTTAATTAAAGTGAAAAAAAAAAAATTGTAGAATATATTGGGCAAGTAGAAAAGCCCATGTGCATTTGTATATTGATAATGTTTATAATGCCGTGAGAATAAGAATAGGCTATTGCATTCTGATTTCCCCCCCCCCCCCAGCATTATTTACCCACTTTTTAGATTCTACGTTTAAAATAGCTGTAAAATGTCAGACAGCTAGAACAAAAGTCATTCCACAGAGTTTCAAGTAGATGGCGCCTAAGACACAAAATTGCATTTTCGTGTAAAAAATCATTTTAATGAGCAACAGGAGTGGTTTCTGCTATCTCCTAAACATTATGAATTTTGTAGATTTAAACGTTTTCTACAGAGCGATTTTTATAATATCCAATAACACAATAAACAAATAAGCACATGTAGAGTGATGATCTTAGAAGTGTGATCTTCCCCCCAAAAAGGAAAAATGCATCAATGCATGGGTATTAACACAAAATAGGCCAATTATTTTCCTTTGAGCCTTTGTTCCCAAGGCAGGATGAATACGGCCTGCATTTCTTGACAAACTCAAAAGGTTAATAAACGTAAAAAAAAAAAAAAGAGAGAGATGACATAAGAGGTTATTTTGACCATCCATTTTGAATAAAGCTATAGAACAAATGTAACACTTTTAGAATTCCATCTTTAAAATGTAAAACATTTGAATGTCTTTGAAGAAACATCTATATTACCCTTGGTAGTGTCATAATGGAGAAGTATCGTACAGACCCCCCAGTTATGTTACATGGATGAATGAAAGGGAAAATGAAATAAAGCTGAGTAATAATTACAGAATTATTATTAAGAAAAGATTTGGAGGAACAGTTGCATCGAGAATCGTTTTATAGTCTTTAATCGTGACCCTCAAAATCGTAATCGAATCGTGAGGCAAGTGAAGATTCACAGATTTCATTGCAATAACATCATCTGTGAGTGGTCAAAATACCCCACGCGGTGCATTTTGGCTTCATAATAAAAAAAAATAAAAAACATATATTTTTCCAATAGATTGTTGTATGCTGCATTTGGTGATATTTCCAGAAATGTTAAATTCAAGTCAAGTCTGATTTATTGTCAATTCTTCCACATGTACAGTACATACTGGCTCTCCTCCATTTGCAGAGGAAGTAAAGATGCTGTTGTGATTTCTTGGCCAGTGCTGCGGTGTTGTGCACACCCGGGAACTTGGTGCTGCTCACTCTCTCCACAGTCGCACCGTTGAAGGTCAGAGGAACATGTTGAGTGTGCACTCTCCTAAAGTCAACAACAATCTCCTTCGTCTTCTCCATGTTCAGAGAGAGATTGTTGTCCCTGCACCACCCGGTCAGGCGGCTCACCTCGTTCCTGTAGTTTGTCTCATCTTTGTTGCTAATGAGACCCACCACAGTCGTATCATCCGCAAACTTAATGAAGAGGTTGGAGTTTTGTGCAGTCGGTGTGCAGTCGTGGGTCAGCAGAGTGAAGAGGAGGGGGCTCAGCACACATCCTTGGGGGGCCCCAGTGTTCAGTGTGATGGTGCTGGATATGTTGCTACCGACCCGTACTGCCTGAGGTCTTCCAGTCAGAAAGTCCAACAGCCAGTGTCACAGCAAAGTGTTGAGCCCCAGCTGTATCAGTTTGTAAACAAGCTGTTGAGGGTATTCTGACATATGAGTCTTTTTTTCTCTGTATGTGTGAGTTCTGAGTGGACGGCAGTGGCGATGGCATCGTCGGTCGAGCGGTTGAACTGATATGTAAACTGGAAGGGGTCCAGGGAGGGGGGGAGGGCAGACTTGATGTGGTGCATGACATAGCACATTCAAGCCATTCAAAGCACTTCATGAGGATGGTAGTAAGTGCAACAGGATGGTAGTCATTGAAGCAGGATGTGATTCAAGATGGGATTTGTAAGCTCCTCTCTGTGTGGTGTAAACAAAGTCCAAAATGTTATTACCTCGTGTGGGAAAGTTAATGTGTTGGTGTATTTTTGGAAACACACTCTTTAAGTTAGCATGGTTGAAATGCCCGGCAATGATTAGAAAAACATCAGTGTGTGCTGTCTGCTGCTCACTGATGTGCTGGTACAGTTCATTTAGTGCATCGTTCCTTTTGCAGTTGATGTTGATCGGGGGAATCTAAACCGAAACGAGCAGTATGGCAGTTTATTCCCTCGGCAGATAGAACGGCCGGCACTTAATAAACATAAACTCCTCCAGGGGTGAGCAGTGTTTGCAGATCACAACAGCATCATGGCACCACGCATTATTGATGTAAACACAAAGCCCGTCCCGGTGAGAGCTCTGTCCGCTCAATAGCACGTCAGCTGGTCGAGCAGTCTGGAACGCTGTTGCTGAGCCATGTTTCCGTGAACACAAAAACACAACAGTCTCTTAAAATCCTCTGAGTTGAACGTAGAGTTTTGGATGCTAGGTGGTTTTTGCTTTGGAACCTTCAGAAAACTAGATTTTTCTCAAAACTGACTTCACACACAGACATGAGAAATACTGTACGTATATCTATAGAAAACTATTCCATTGATTGTAAATGTGTGCAAAACACATTTTCTGGACTATTATAGTTTTTGTTCATATTTAATTTTTATATCTTATTTTAGCTAATAATAATATTTTAGCTTTCAGTTGAAATAATTCAAGTTTTAATCATTTTGTTGTTTAATATGTGTACTTCTTTGTATAGTATATTGTAGTTGTATTGTTTTATTATGTATTATTTAATTAGTTGTTTTAGTACTTCAAGTTAAACTAAACAAAAATGAGAATGTTTCCTTGGTAACTATCTGAAATTAAATAAGCTTAGGTTTTTCAATATTCTATTTCAGTTAATGTTTATTTTATTTCAAGTAACACCATTTTTTATGGTTTTAGGTTTAGTTGACTACAATAACCCTGATGCAATATGAGAGCTATGCCTGTATATAACACTATTAAGAGAGTATGAGTCTCCATCGTAGGTGTTGGCGACCACCAGGAACTTGTCATCTCCCACAGTAAAATACTCCCAGTCCAAAGCACTGAAAGTCCGAGACAACAAAGTGTTCCTTAAATAAAAATATGAAAGTTGAAAATGAAAGGCTTTTTGTAATGAACACCAGTTCTCAATTCACCTGTTCGTTTCAGTCTCCTGAAACTTGATGAAGGTCTGAGATGTGACGCTGAGCTCATAGATGGTGGAGTTGATAGAGTACAGTATCCTGCCCTCCTCTGTGAGCATCTGGCCGTTCGCCACAGCAAAGAAGACCGTTTTCAATCTGGAACATCTCCCAGTCTATCGCCCGAAAGGTCTGAAAGATTAGTATTTTAAGACATTAATACTTTTATACATTAAATTGATTAAACTGATTGACTGTAAAGACATTTATAATGTAAAGTATACTTTATGCTTGATAAAAAAAAATGGTGAGCATAACAGACTGGCTTAAAATGAACTTCCTCCTGTTCTTCAGACAAAAACTGTGAACTTATACAATTCAAAATGACAACAATGACACATGAGATGATAGATGTGCAAGGCACTGTTCTGAGAAAGATTACCTTGCCTATGATTGTATGTGGCGAGGAAAGTTTCATCTTGAATGCTAAAAGCCTCCCAGTGACGAGAGCTGTGTGTGATCAGAGTCTGATAGTGAATCAATTTCAGCTTCCTTGAGCTCCATTTATATATCACAGACTGTTCCTTGTCCCCTGCATCCTTACTTCTGCAGTTAGCAACAACCAGGAACTTCTGTTACAGGAAAATGATTGTAAGAAATCTTGTCTTACAAATTTAATGTAGGATCTAGAAAAAAATCTTATCAAGATTAAACCAGAAAAATATAAAAAATAAATGACCAAAAACATTTTTTTTTTAATGTTTGGGCTAATAAATATTAGATCACTCACACTCAACAAAGCAGTTATTGTAAATGAAATGATCACAGATAATAGTTTTGATGTACTCTGCTTGACGGAACCCGGCTAAAACCAAATGATTATTTTGGTCTAAATGAGTCTACTCCACCAAATTACTGTTATAAGCATGAGCCCCGTCAGACTGGTCGTGGCGGAGGTGTTGCAACAATATATAGTGATATTCTCAGTGTTACCCAGAAAACAGGATACAGGTTTAACTCATTGAAATACTTCTGCTTAATGTTACGCTGTCAGATATGCAAAAGAAATCTATTGTATCTCTTGCTCTGGCTACTGTGTATAGACCACCAGGGCCGTATACAGAATTCCAAAAAGAATTAGCAGATTTCCTCTTAGACCTTTTGGTTACAGTTGATAAAGCACTAATCGTCGGAGATTTTAATATTTTAACATTGATAATACAAATACATACATGCATTAGGACTTGCGTTTACTGACCTAATAATCTCTTTTGGAGTCAAGCAAAATGTCACCAGGCCCACTCATTGTTTTAATCATACACTAGATTTAATTATATTGCATGGAATCAATCTTACTGATATCGTACCTCAAAGTGATGATGTTACAACCCATTTCATTGTATCGTGCATGCTGCGCATGCTGATGGAAATGTTTTAATGAATTGACTAGCTCTAAACTGCAGTTTAATGGTGTATTGATTTATCTTTTAATAACTGGTCACTGATGCAATTACAAAGAACATGAATCATAATTTGATCTTAGACTTCCAAGAAGAAAACCACATGGATCATTGCACTGCAGGTATTAACAGTCCCATACAGCTTTCCAACTCTTGACTTTAATTATTATACAGCATCAGACAAAACTAATTTCTGTTATTATACACATGATTTACAACATTAAAACTTGAGAGCCAGGTTTCCACCCCCTCTTCCACTGGAAAACCACATCAAAAACTACTCTTATTTATAAATAACAGTTGGAGATTAGCAAATAGATGTTCTATCTTCTGATAGTGGCCCAGCAGCTGTTCCGCTGGGCAGACCTATCAATATCACAGGTTTACATTTATACAACGATGTTCTAGTCCTCAAATTTGATTGGAGAGAGCTGATATATCAGTCCAACAGCATTCACTAAGAGTTTTTATTATTTGTACCACTCGACTTTTCTGATTGTTTCAAACATACTGTTAATTTTGTATTAGTGGTGTGGATTTTTTTACTGATTCTTTCTGCAGGTTAGACAGATATGCCAGTAGATGATGAAAAATTTAGAAAAAGGTCTTTACTAAATTGCTTCATTCAAGCAAACTGATTAATTCTGGATCAAAACAAGCAATTGCCTTTATGGGCAAGTCATTGAATCATTCACCCAACCAACTTGTGATTCATCCTAAATGCAACTACTAAGAAAAACGAATTGATCAACAATACGCTTACTAAAATGTAAGTTACTCAGTATTGGCTGATTGTTTATTGTATAAATACAATATCACATTCTGTTGGTAGTCCACACACACCTTTTTGCCCACTGTGAAGTATTGCCATGCTTTTGCATCATAGGTGCGGATGTTTTGATATCTTTGAAACCTCCCATCTGTCCATTTGTAAATTCCTGAACCAAGGTTGGAATCACGATTGGCGGTCGCCATGAAAAGTCCCACGGAAGGGATGTGGAATACCTCAATGTCAAATGTCACAGAGTTGGTAAAAAAATCCTGGTGATCCTCCACGTAGTCCAGCTTCTCTTTCACTGTAGAGATGGCAATGTGATAGTTAGATACCATATCAGTGTACTCATACAAACTACAGTTGCAAATTTCTGTTACCAAATTACCTTGCAGCACAGTGAGCCACATAATACTATCACAGAGAAATAGTCCTCTCTTCAGTGTCTTAAACCACAGCTGTCCCTCCTCTGAGTGTCCACAGGGAGGACTCACACCTGCAGTGACCCGAACCTCTGCCTCTGCTTTCAAACACCAGCACTTCTTCTGAGCCACAGAGACACTCAAAGCACAAGGCCTTCAGTCAATGTCAGCAGATCAGTAACAGACCTGTGAGATAGGGTTATTCACATCCCCATACAATCACAGACCTGTGTTTACAGCTAAAACACACAGCATATCTATGAGGACGGACTCCTGCAGACTAAAAGATATCCTTAGAGGACATAACAATCTACAGTATATAACACCTGCACCTTTTGAAGATTAGCTTACATTTTGATTCTTACTGGTCAGACGAGTTTCCTGATTTAAAAGATCACGTTACTGAATGAAGACTTGCTAACACCTTCATGCAAATCCAAACCATACACGATACTGTGGTGGCAAGGTGATAGTGTGTCTCTTCTTTCAACATACTCCTAATATGTGCCAACCGAGTATACACTGTTAGGGATTCGTATGCATATTGAAATGCAGGCTATGATTCTAGTGTTTGTGGTTTAGTAGTCTCACCATAAGGGCGGAGGGGAAGGTCAGTGGATGATGGTTTGATTGGCAGGTGTAAGAGGGCCTGGGGATCTGAGAGAGTGGACAGCTGGGGCTCCGACGAGGGACAAGTTTGTGAAGTAGCATCTGAACCAGGTAATAAAACTAGCTGCCGCATTAGGCCCTGCAGAAAACAGTGGAATAAACTGATACATTTAGATTTTAAGTACATTGTAAATGTTAATATAATGAAAAGAGCTTTGAAATTAGACCAATACAGAAAATAGGCCGTCCGATCTTCTTCGGCTAGCAATGAAGAACGTGGAACCAGTTGTATCAAGATTATCAGGGAAAGGTTTTTCAAGCACTCTGTTTGAGACAAAACAGAACATTTTATACGTTTATGCAACAAAATTATATAGTTCAGTACATAAACATAAAAATGATCACGCTTTTGGGATCGTAGATCACTTAGATTATACAAGCTGACATCAATATTCCCAAAAAGAGTCTTACAGTTCTAGAGGTGTGCCACAGTCCGCAGTGAGAATTGTGTAGCATCCCGTCAATGCCAAGACCACAGTGTGCCAGCAGTTATCATCCAGCCCTACTGCCTTAAAAGTGATGCGTTTCCTGCCACCGTGACCCTTCTGCAGGAAGTGGAACTTGTTTTGGGAAAGACGCAGGCCGAGGAGCAGCTCATCTGAAATCTCCCTCCAACAGTGTGAAGATATATTCACTCTTCTGCACATCAAAGAGTGAAGACTAACATTTTAGCAGCATACGCTGTTCAGAATGTTCGATTACTAACACACCTCTTGATTTTTTATTCTTTAGATTATTTTGTGTGGATAATGTTACCTAAGAGATGTTACTGATTTTGTTAACAGATCTGCATCTACTTCTTAGTAGATTTAGTGTACCTTGAGGGAATACTAAATCTATTCCTGTTACATTATAAACCCCTTTATGATTTAAATGTTAGGAGACAGGAAGAAAAACCACACTCTTCTGGTTCAATGTTTTATCACAGCTTTTTGGGTTCTTTCTAATATAATATAAAACGTATCAGGTGTTCTGGCCATTTTGTGTTTGCTCTGTCCTGGGACCATATCATGTTTTGTAGAGCGCAGTCTCGGGAGTCCCCCTCGGCCTGCGAGGGGCGATGGGGGTATGTGGCGAGTGGGGCAGGGCCGAGGGACGTGCATGGGAACAAGGAGTGAGGCCGGCGGAATGATTGGGAAATCAGCGACACCTGCGCCCCACCGCCGTTCTCGAGTCCCATGTAGGAGATGGAAGGATATAAAACTGGAGCGACGATAGTGAAGGACGAGAGAGGACCAGGCCTGGGCCTTATTTTATGTTTTGCTTTTTATTTATGCGCACCAGTCGTCCGTGAGGGGCTGGTGCGCTGTTTTGTGTTTATTTGGAATTATTCAAGTTTCATTTTGATTGTGCGCCGGTTCCCGCCTCCTCCTTGCCGATGATTAGGAAGTTGAATTCATTACACACACGGTGTCACTAACAAGTGAATTTTGCTGGGATTGTTCTGATAACTTTGGCTAATGTTCTTGCAAAGTTCTGAACCAAAATTCTTCCAGTTAGATTCATAGAAATCATTCAGAGCAATGTAGTCTTTAATAATGTTCTCAAAATGCTATTACTATATTGTCCACGAAAGTTTTTTTTTTCTGAAACCTTTTAATTGAATATTCATCTAACATTCTTTTAAACATAAGAACTTGTTTCAGAATGTTCAGAGAAGTAGCATTTCCATGATTTTTTAATCATTTAAAAAACTAGATCTTTTCACATTCAGTTAAGTGTTCAGAAATAACATTTTCATAACCTAATGGGAATGCAGGTAAAACATTAGCACATATATTTGTTAGCTGTGTCAGTCAAGCAACAGTTGCTACAAACAGTGAACGGTTACAGTATAGATGGTTTAGAAATGGCCCTTAATTGTCATTCTATGGTGCATGACCTCTTTCAAATGAAACCACTGTGCAACACCAGACCAGAAGTGCTGATGTTTTACAAAGTAACCCCCCCCCCCCCCCAAAAAAAAAAAAAAAACATTACATGAGCTGTTTTTTCTCCCATGACAATCTGCCTTTATTAGTATTCCGAAATGGTAAAAAGTTTATGAAAAAGTTCAAAAATCAATGGCAATTAATTTGAAAATCTGCAATAATTAAGATAACATGACTCAAATAATGTCTTTAACAACAGGGACAGGTTGTGAATGAGTCTAAAATCTAATAAAAAGGTAATTTTAAAATGTAAAAAAAAAAAACGGATCATGAATTATTCTTCCAAAAAATGCTTAAAATGCTTCTTGTTAACTCAGCAAGTAGGCCTGACCTTTGCAAGGCCTCCATGGTCCAGACTGGCAGGTGACAATCCAGGAGAGGAGCACACAGGACAGCAGCAGCAGCTCCGACATCAGGGGCTCCACTATCTATCCATTCACACACAGCCAGACTGAAACAAAGCCATTTTCAAAGTGAAAGTGAAAGTGAAAGTGACGTGACATTCAGCCAAGTATGGTGACCCATACTCAGAATTTGTGCTCTGCATTTAACCCATCCGAAGTGCACACACACAGCAGTGAACACACACCTGGAGCCATATATGCTGCGGCGCCCTGGGAGCAGTTGGGGTTTCGATGCCTTGCTCAAGGGCACCTAAGTCGTGGTATTGAAGGTGGAGAGAGAACTGTACATGCACTCCCACCACCTACAATTCCTGCCAGCCCGAGACTCGAACTCACAACCTTTTGATTGCCAGTCCGACTCGCTAACCATTAGGCCATGACTTCCCCAAAGCCCAGAGATCATCCTTACATCCCAACACAACAAATCACTCTGAGGATGAGGTGTCACTCCTAATCAAACTGACATCTTACTCACTCCTGAAGATGCTGCCGTCCTCTGATGTCCTTTTTTATTTTAATAAGTATTGCAATTAATATATGATCAAACAATGTAGAATACAACACCAATGCATTTTGCGTTATCCAAATCCAAACTTCTTTAGTTCAACAGAGTCTATCAGAACTCCATGGCTGTGAAGAACTTCCTCCTAGAACAGTGTCCGGCTGAGGTCTCTCTGCTTTGCTGTACATGTCAGTGTGCTATGAAGGGGAGTGTAAACTTCACCAGTGAGTTATGAGCAGGGAGAGGTGTTTTACCCCGCAGACATTTAAATGAGAATAAGTCAGCTGTAGAAAGGTGGGGTCGACATTAAAGAGAGGGAAAGGTGGGGTGAGTGAAACACACAGGAGAGAGAGAAAGAAGCTTTTTCCAGCTCTTATCTCATGTCTTAATGTCGTGAGAAATTCCATATTGTACATATGTGTGTGTCAGCTTGCTCTTGTTATTAACTGCATCGCTCTTTATGATCGGAGTGATGAGCACCATACCCTGAGCACCCCTTGCCAAGGAAATCTCCTTTCAGTCAATCGTTTCCTCACCTGCATCTCAACCCATCAACCCAAGTCTTCAACAACACCCCATGTGGCTGGCTTGAGGGAAAAGAGCACTGGATAAACAAATGTTTATAAGTAAACACTGTTAACACTTTTCTAATTTGATAAACATGTTGCATAATACTCATTTCCGGTCCTTGAATTTGATTGGCCGATTAAGGGTCCCAAATGCGATATACAGTCCAATATACATCACTGGGACTTCAGTGTTTGTTTCACTCTACTAGACCACAGTATGTGAATGAAAGGGAGTTGTGTAATTTTGCCTGAAGCAATATTTAGAAAGTCAGAAAAAAAACAGTAAACTAAAATATAAATACTATACTACAACTGTATGACTTCAATTTTCGAAATAAATTATGTTATATTATAATTATAATGTAAATAATGAAGTTAGAATACTTCAATAAGTGCATTGAAACACTTTTGTTTTATTTCTTTATTTGTTACTAATTCTCTTTTCAAGAAAAAAAAATAAAATAACTTATGGAACCTAAATTAAATATATTTAAATATAATTATAATTGTTAAATTCTTTTTTTAAATATGCTCATCAGCTGATAAATCTAAGTCTTAATTTAAGTCTTAATTTTAAAAAGTAATGTTCACTATGCATTTTAACGATTCAAGCTTTCAATTATCTATACATAATTCATAATTTTATAACTTAACATTATACAATTACCTGACAGTGATGTAATCTTGTAGCTGCCAGCAACAATTATCTGTGATTCACGTGTCTGTTTAACCCAGAGATAAAACAGATATACATTTAAACTGAGCAAAATTCTGTCATTAATTTACTCACCCTCAAGTTGTTCCAAACCTGTATGATTTTCACTCTTCTGTTGAGCACAGAACTTTTGAGTTAGTAGGGAAAAAAAACTATGAGGTCAGTGGGGACCAGCAACAGTTTGGTTCCACACATTCTTTAAAATATATTACTTTGTGTTTAGTTGTGTTTGTTTAGCACACACACGGTCAAAGTAAAACAGTCATGCATTTTGTTGTGTTAGCGGTTGAGCTGATAGACAATGTCTAAAGGAAAATAATAAAACGGAGCACAACACAAGGGGAATTGATCTTTCAGGGTCGACATTTATCTGTTCTCTGTGTTGATGCTGGCTGCAAAACGCCTCACAGGTTTTGTCCAGAGATGCCAAAGATAATTTGTGTGTAATACAGCATAATGGATACAACTCTGCGATGTAAACATATGCCAAATAGATAGATTTTTTTTTAAAGGCAACAGTAGCTCATTTCCTCTTTTCAATGGAAGCAGCAGTTCTTCCATTTCTGTTTTTGTTTCATTATCAGTGTGAGGAAGAATCCTGGTGTGTTTGGGCAGGAGTATAACTGATCAGTGCATGTGAGAAATGTTTGCATGTGAACATCTTCTGTCCTCTGGAGTGGAACACCCTACAACTGTGACATCCACAGTCTGAGGAAATAGAGACAATAGTGACTGACATTGTGATCTTCAAGGTGCAAAGATTTATCATTGCAAAGATAGAAAAATGCTGTGACTTAATTATTGGTTCATTCTCAGAAATAAAGGTTGTTATTTGGCATCTGTGGTCCCACGAACCTTTAACATCCATAGAACCTACAGTTTCTTTATATCAGATTATTAAATTGTTCTTCACACCAAGAAATAAAAGTGTTTCTTTTAAGAACTGTTCATTGGAAGGTTCTTTCAGGGAACCAGAAATTGTTCTTCTATGGCATCACTGTGAAAACAACATTTTGGAACCTTTGTTCTAATGCAAAATGAATACACAGAGGTTCAAAAAGAGGGGTTTCACAGTGATGCCATAGAACAACCATTTCTGGTTCCCCGAAAGAATCTTTCATTGAACACATCTTAAAATATTTTTTTTTTTTAGTGGGAAGAGCATTTTAATAATTTTTACAGAACCTTTTACCACTATAAAGAACATTTTGTGCAACAAAAAAGATTTGATGGATGTACAATGATTTTCATGGACCCATCAATGCCCATAAATATTTTATATTTTTAAGAATTTAGAAGGGGCAAATATGACTCCAGCCAGCTAAGAATCCAAAAAAACATGGGGGTTTCACTATCAGTTTGCTAAAAGAAACCAGAAATGAAACAGATGTTCTGTCCTTTCTTTGATCCAAAATAGTCATTTTATTCATCACCATTAGCATTAGCCGTCATGTTGCAGATCAAGTGGGATTGTGAAACAATCACCTTGGCAAAAATATGTCAACATGGGATTGTGGAAAGACAATGAAGTTGAAAATGTTTGTGTAAGGAGTATTACTAGAAATCTTTGCTTTACAATGTTTATGAAATCTCAAATAAAAGAGATGCATGATGTTTCCTAGCCACGACATTCCCACTCAATCTTTGGGATGGTAAATGTCTCTTTTCCACATGCACAGGCAGGACAAGAGATCATTCATCCTCCTTTAGAGGGGATTACTGAGTGCTTCATGTTAAGAGCTTGAGATAAACACACTTCTCTGCTGCTCCTCTCTGATCTCTCTGTAGCAGTATGTGTCACAGTGTAGATATGAGGGAGGTATTTTACTGTGAACTCAATCATTAGTGGGACTTCTCTACTTGAAATCCTCTGCAGACCGAATGCAAACACATTGATACCAACAAACAAAACTTTGATATTAAAGTGCCATCCCAGAACACAAGTTCAAATTAAAATGTATATCTTTTTTTTTTTAGTTCACAGCTGAACAATGTAAATTGTGTGGTGAGGACATTGTTATTTAATTGCGGAGTTAAAAAAAACAGGCCATGCAAATCTGCTATTCTGTTTTTCACAAAGCATGCTAATGCAAATAATTCCTTCCACTTTATTTCCTTCATAATCTTATCAAGTTTCCTTATTTCACAATCCGATATCAATGCTTAAAAAAATATGATGTATGAAATGTAAACACATTACCCTGAGGTATGAAAATAAACTTTGACTAAAAAAAAGATAGATCAGACTTGTTTTATAATGATTCTGGGGCTCAGAAATAAAAAAGAAATGTCAAAAATTGACATGACAATAAAATTATCAACTTTTCAATTCAGTCTCTCAAAACAGTTTTCTCAAGCATGAATACATTTCAGAAAGAATAGACCAGTTAGACATAAATACACAACTACAGTGACCAGTTTCAATGTGTAATGGTGGTAGCAAGAATTTAACCAAATACACTACAGTCGTTGCCAAAAGTTTTGAGAATTGCATAAATATTAGTTTTCAAAACGTTTGCTGCCAAACGGCTTTTAGATCTTTGTTTCAGTTGTTTCTGTGATGTACTGAAATATAATTACAAGCACTTCATACGTTTCAAAGGCTTTTATCGACAATTACATGACATTTATGCAAAGGGTCAGTATTTGCAGTGTTGGCCCTTCTTTTTCAGGACATCTGCAATTCGACTGGGCATGCTCTCAATCAACTTCTGGGCCAAATCCTGACTGATAGCAACCCATTCTTTCATAATCCCTTCTTGGAGTCAGAATTAGTGGGGATCTGGGGGATTTCCAGGCCATGGACCCAAAATTTCAACATTCTGGTCCCCGAGCCACTTAGGTATCACTTTTGCCTTTTGGCACGGTGCGCCATCATGCTGGAAAATGAATTGTTCTTCACCAAACTGTTGTTGGATTGTTGGAAGAAGTTGCTGTTGGAGGGTGTTTTGGTCCCATTCTTTATTCATGGCTGTGTTTTTGGGCAGGATTGTGAGTGAGCCCACTCCCGCAACCCCACACATGAATGGTGTCAGGATGCTTTACTGTTGGCATGACACAGGACTGATGGTAGCGCTCACCTTTTCTTCTCCAGACAAGCCTTTTTCCAGATGTCCCAAACAATCGAAAAGGGGCTTCATCGGAGAATACTTTGCCCCAGTCCTCAGCAGTCCATTCACTATACTTTCTGCAAAAGATCAATCTGTCCCTGATGTTTTTTTTTTTTGGAGAGAAGTGGCTTCTTTACTGCCCTTCTGTACACCAGGCCATCTTCCAGAAGTCTTGGCCTCACTGTGCGTGCAGATGCGCTCACACCTGCCTGGTGCCAGAGCACGCTCTGCACTGGTGGCACTCCGATCCCGCAGCTGAATCCTCTTTAGGAGACGATCCTGGCGCTTGCTGGACTTTCTTGGACGCCCTGAAGCCTTCTTTACAAGAATTGAACCTCTTTCTTTTGAAGTTCTTGATGATCCTATAAATTGTTGATTTAGGTGCCATCTTAGTAGCCACAATATCCTTGCCTGTGAAGCCATTTTTATGCAACACAATGATGGCTGCACGCGCTTCTTTGCAGGTCACCATGGTTAACAATGGAAGAACAATGATTTCAAGCATCACCCTCCTTCTAACATGTCAAGTCTGCCACTCTAACCCAACCAGCCTGACATAAAGATCTCCAGCCTTGTGCTCGTCAACATTCTCACCTGAGTTAACAAGACAATTACTGAAATGATCTCAGCAGGTCCTTTAATGACAGCAATGAAATGCAGTGGAAAGTTTTTTTGGGGGGATTAAGTTCATTTTCATGGCAAAGGACTATGCAATTCATCTGATCACTCTTCATAACTTTTGGAGTATATGCAAATTGCTATTATAGAAAGTTAAGCAGCAACCTTTCCAGTTTCCAATATTTATGTAATTCTCAAAACTTTTGGCCACGACTATACATTAAATGTTTTAGTGTACCAAGACTGATCCATTAAATGCAGTAGCAGCAAATTTTGGATTATTTACCGAGTTGAAAATATTCTATAACCGTGGAATCTCTTTAGGGAAAAACATCACAGTAAACCGAATTACTCCATCTAGTGGCAAATCAGTTCAATCTTTAACTAACCTTCATACATCCAACAGAAAAAGACAAATACAAATCAGTATTAAACTAGATTTATTATATACAGTAGTAAGTGGACAACACAGGATCTTCTGTTCTCCCAAACACCTCCCCATTCCCATCACACATGTTGATTTGACAGGAGTACAATGTGGAGATGTAATATTACCAGGAGTGTGTTTAACACTCTTGATATGCCAGAAAGACTAAATGAGAGTGACATTATAATATCATGTTTTAGTAGAGAGGGCAAACTAGGAGATGATAAAAATCAAGAGGAACACTTAATTTGTATCATTAAATTCACACGCAAGCAAACATTTAAAGACATATGCATCAAAGCTTTTAAAATAAAAAATGGCTAACTGTATTAAACCCACAATCTAGCTTTATCAGACCTGAGGTATCAGAAAAATACAACACTGTAATGTCATCATTTGAAACGGTTCATAAAAAGTGTCGTGAAGTTTAGTATACTGCCATGAAAGAAAATGAGATCATACTAAGAAATCACAAATATCCTTTCCCTCCTTGTATATAAAAATAGATGGGGGAGGTACAAACATACATAATACAACAGGCAAACAAACTTCAAAAGTGTGTGTGTGTGGGGGGGGGACATTGCAAAAATGGAAGAGGTGTCTCTGGATGATTAAAAATAGAACCAAAAAATAAAAAAATAAAAAGTTAACTTAGATTAGATTTCCAAAACCTTTTCCATTACAGCTCTGAACTGCAGCGGAAGAGGAGCACAAATAAACCAGCTTCGTCCACATGTGCTTCATCTTTAGCAGGCTCCTCCCGTCTGCTGCTGGAATACGTCGATAGTGTCTTCATCTTCCATTTCCAGCTGAAAATTCGCAGGAAAAGATCGATTGAGAAACTCTTTCCATCTGAGGCCTTATAACAATTTATGTGCTCCAAGCTCCTGGTTTGTAAATATATTACAACAAATGAAATTCTTGAATTTGTGCATACGGATTGCTTAATTTTGACAGAGACTGCATCATTGCGGAACAGAATTAGGATTAGGACAACAGTCGCTATGGCAAGAAAGCATACATTAATGTTTATTTAAAAAATACTGTGGATTGTGATGTTTGGACTCATTCTGATGGCACCCATATGCTACAGAAAACCCATTTGAGAGCAAGGTCAGTAATGCCAAATTTCCACGAATATGTTCTGATGAAAAAACACTCATCTAGATCTTGAATACATTTTTTTTTTGGGAGAACTATCCCTTTAATCAGTTAACGCTTCCATATGAAGCTGCTCACATCTGTACCAACAAATTCAAGAATAAGAGTACAAACCTGCGATGGTGTGTCCGTTTCATTGATTGGCTGACCATCAAACCTGAACCTAATTTGCCTTATGGATAAACCCTATAAAAAAATAAAATTTAATTAAGTTTGATCTTCAAATCAACGCAACTTCAAATGTACAATGCCTCATGATGTGTCACCTGTCTTTCGCAGTAGGCCTTCATCAGTTTACTCAAGGGGGTGTGCCTCTTAATTTTGAATTGGACCACAGATCCATCCTGACCCGCCACTTTCAAGTTGATGTGGTCGTTTTCGGTCTTCACGCCCTCCTGAAATGAAATATGCAGTGTGTGGTGTTTAATAAAGACGAATGTCGAACATGTAAGAAGTTTTTTTAATCGCAGTTAAACACTAATAAACATCAGATAGATGATTCGAGCTGAAGCCACATTGTGCTTCACATGCAGTCCCTGTATTCACAACACAAGATATTCCGGTAGTACTGAGTAACACGTTTTAAGCGATGAACGACTCGTTAAAAAGCCAGACTTGAGTCTGTATCATGTTGTATCTGCTTGGGAGAAAAAAGGAGCTGAGACGTAAACAACTCTGCGACGCTTTCGGTGCAACTGCGTTTGGCGCAAAGTTCAAGCAACTATCCGCCATGAAAGAAAGACAATCTGAGCATCTCGTTTATACTGTAACGAAGCGAAATACTGCCGGTTAATTTATAACGACAAGAGATACTATAATTCTCCATGTGGTTTGATGGATGGCTGAGTTTCATAGCCATCATGCGGAAAATGCGCAAAATCTTGGTTGAAAACCTCTTTGTTTCCCTAACGTTACATATAAAGTGCAGAAATCAGACATCTACATTCATGCATTATAACCACATCAAAATATACCTCTCTGTGCTACTGGAGCTCAGAACACAGAAACATGCATTTACCTTTTGCTTCTCTTCGGACATTTTTGTTGTAATGTAGGATTCTCCCGGTAACCTGGCCGTGACGGTAACACGAGTGCGTCGCTACCGCTTCTGTCCTGCCCGCACGCGCTCTGCAAGAACGCGCAAAGCAAACCGGATTCCCTCATTTGATTGGCCCGGGTAAAACCACGTGATTCCCAGCAGCGAGCAAGGCTCGAGAACGCGCAAAATCAACTCGTCCATTTTATTGGACGGTATGACCCCACGTGACAGAACTGCACTTATCCCGCGGTTGAACATTCTAACCTGATCTACTTCTCCAAGTTTATATGGCGATACACGCAGGTATGTGTTACTCCGCAGCAGTGACGACCCGGTTTGTTAGATATATATTTATGATGTACTCGCTCATTATATACTTTTTGCAAATTTTGAACACAGAAAAAGTTACATACTGTTGCTTTAACTACAAAATTTATTTCAATTCTGAACAAGTTTCAACAAGATAATGTGTATTACGTTTGCTTAATGAAAAATATAACATTACTTCTTTGGGGTCTTATGTATAAAAACAAAAACATGATTAAACATGAAATATATTCCAAATGTAATCACATATAAAATAATTATGTATATAAATAAATTCAAATTACATATAAATAAACGTACATCACCATAACAAATAAAAAACCAGTATAGCAGTATTCTAGCAGTATAACTAATAAGATTTAGGTAAAGAGTTTTACATTTTAAAGCATATACAGTAAACAGAAAACAAATGTACAATATTCACTTTTATGGTTTTCTTTCTGACAGTTTATTTGACTTTTGTAAATTGCACTGACAAATTAACCCTTTGTTAAATACAATAAGATCGTAATCAAAACCACCACAGGCAATTTATATTGAAATGCCAACACACTAATAAAGGCAGAGACAAATTAATTTCACTTTAGAAAACATTAGAAATGTGTAGGAGATAAATCTATAAAGCACACTGGATTATAGAATGTGGACCCCGAATCCGACTGTAAAAACCTCTAACAACCTGATAGATGCATGCTGATAATGGACCACTGTGCCTTCACTGGGAACAAAACTAAAATGCACAGCAATGCACTTTTTTGTTAATCTCTATATCATCTGTATATATTTTGTTACAAAGCTGAACGAAAACAAAATCAAACAGTTAATCTCCAAAAATATTCTTAATGCAAGGGAATTTAGATAAAATGATTCAAGATTCAAGATTTTTATTTGTCACATACAAATTTATATATAGCATATATAACCAGCAGTGAAATGTGAGAATGAATGAATGCAAATAGTAATTTATCATTTTAAATCATGTTCATGAGACTGTGGAAAAGCTGAGCACAGAGGAAAATATAAGTTAATTTGACAACACTTAAATAATCCACGCCAATTTGGAATTAAAATAATTTATTAAGCATTTTGTAAATCCAGTTACAAAAAAAAAAAAAAAAAGGATTTTCATCCTCTACACAAACTGGAATATTTTGATGCTAAACTAAAGATGATGAGACACACAATGGCAGTGAACTGACCAGCAGCTCACCGGAATTATTAATTAATGGAGCAACAATGAACAGACCGTTGAATGAGATTGTGGTACCACATACATGTGACATCCTCCATTTATATTATGACTGAGTTACATCACTGATGTAGGGAGTCTGTACACCACATGCCATCAACTCAATATCACCATCCATACAATGACACTAACACTGAATAAATACCCAGCCCACCCATAATTATTCACTCTCTTCTAGGCACACAAAGTCATCAGTCACAAGTATGCAGGCTTCCTTAAAAAACATTCTTAAGAAAGAAAGACAAGCATATTCCAAACATCGGTCTCAAAAGAGGGTTGACATATGAACTGAAATGCATCAATTTATCTTGAAAGAAAGATTTTACAACTGACCTACTGTGTGAAATAGCACAGAGTCATAGCTTTTCTGCAAATATCAGTACAGCGATACTTCACCAGTCAGATCACGTTGCTATAGCAAGTACAACACTGCACTGAAATGTTGAGATATTGCTTATGTTTTATACTGTACCTGAGCTTAACCCAGAAGAGGCCATTCACATTTTACATTGTTTTTCTGTGTAAACGTGCTTAATGGACAAGTTTGACTGCTGTGTTTGTCCTGGTCTTTTGTGGCGTCTTGCACAACACTGCATTTTAAAAACGTGTCACTTTTGTGTGAATGGCCCCTAAGGACCAAATACTTCCGTCTATTTTGTTTAATTAGAAAAACAATGGAAATGCAGCACAGTGGAATCCAAAAATGCAAGACTCTGGGTCTAGAGACATGTTTAAAAAAAAAAAAAAACACTTGAGTGCCATATTTTTAGAAAGCTGTGTCATGTATGAGACAAAGACACAGCACGTCTAAAGTATGTTTACATATAAATAGAAATACATTAATGGAAAATCAGTGCAGTAGAATGCAAAAACACGCACTGTGTGAATAACCCCCTCTTGCATAATACACATGAGAGAATGCATGGATGGAAATGGCAAGACAGGCAGAAAAAACTTTTCCTCATTCTCCCGACCTAAGGAACGGTAACAGATAAACAGTAACACAGGAAGCCATCTAAATGGCACACATCTGCACAGACCAGCCCTTGTGTGGAGAAAGGCAAACATGGCTGTCGAGGCCTAGGATGTGTGCAATCACCTCAGACTATTAGTCTTTGAAAGCTCTCAACAAACCATTGTTTTGTGTCTAATATTTAAGACCATGTTTTGACCATTTTTACTTCACAGAGTGTTCAAATCTGAAATAGGCCAAAAGCAGAAGGGAGAATGTTGAATCAGTCAGGACTGAGGTGGCGATGAAAATGTTCTGCTCAACTAGTATTGCACCACGTACTAAATGGGCGTGATGGGATAAAGGAGCGAGTGATGATTGACAGGACAGTCTGTTAGTAGCCCCGCCCACAGTGGAAACTCATTGGTCTAAAATTCTACTTCACATAACACAATATTAAATTTCAATCATGATACGTTGTCAGATGGGTGGTTGTCTACACACATGCAGAATTTCTTATCACTGGTTCCTGTATCATCATCTTACATTCATCAATCCACATCCCTGAAGAGTTCATTTTTCCATCCAGTCTCTCTTGTCTTGACTGTGATTGGTCAGAACTCATCACCTGATCCAGTTGCTCCCAAAGCTGGCCACTGATCTGACACTGCATCGTTTCTTTACTATCATGTTGATGTAGGCTTTCATTATCTTGGTGATCTCTCCAACCTGAAACAAGCCACAGTTTATTCACGGTGAACAAATCTGAAGAAGGCAAACCAAGAAACACTTCTATTCAATTATTGATTACGTTTTCTTACATATACATATGTAAGAATACATAGGAATAGTTCACCCCAAAAAAAACAGAAAGTTGTCATCATTTACAATATTCAAAAATTTGAAGCCATTGAATTAAGGGTTTAACCCAAGTACAAGAAGTACATTGAGAACAAGTACATTGGTTCTTGTGGAAGCTCAAACATGACACGTGAGAACAAACCTCACTGTACTATATTTGAGTTTCTGTTGACCATATTTGATATGTGCTATGTGAATGCATTGATGTTTGTAAATAAAAGCCTACATTAAATCTTATTTTAAGAAATCATGTCTCTTTAGAAGACTTTAATCAAATTTGTTTCTTACTGATTATGCTTTTAATGTATTTAAGGACTTTTTGAATTGTCAAAGTGTTGGTGATCATGCTTTCAATTAAATCTCTTCATTTCTTTTGAAGATTAACCAAAGTCTTTTGGGTTTGAAACAACATCGGGTTGAGTAAATGATGATGGAATATTCATTTTTTGGTGAACAATCTGGTTAAAATGACATTTTATTACCTGAGGTGTCTCAAAGAACATGTCCCTTCCATCCACAGTGATCTTGTATGTGCTGGCGTGAGGAGCTCCAAAGAAGACAATGTGTTCATAGGGGAAAGTCTCCAGAGGTTTGGCCTCTCCTCGCTTATACACAGACACGTTCTCGGCACTCACGCTCAGCCAGAGATCATGAGGGAAACCGCCTTCTTTACACTGCACGCACAGAATCACAAAAAGTGTCAGATTAGCCAATTGAAAAGCATCCAGATACTATCCTGGATTCAAAATGAATGTTAAAGGGGTCATATGATTTACATTTTTCCTTTCTCTTTGGGGTGCTACAAGCTCTTGGTGCATAAAGAAGATCTGTAAAGTTGCAAAGGCTAAAGTTTTAAATCCAAAGAGATATTCTTTATAAAAGTTAAAGAGTTAACCACTCCTACCTAAAATGACTTGTTCTAAGACACACCCACACGTCTACATCACTATGTGGGAAGATTTGCATAACACCGCCCAAATGCTCACGCAAAAAAAGAAGGCGTTATATTTTATTCTCGCTGGTCGACACCGGTGCCATGTTGTGGAAATGCTGTGTGTTTTGTTGTGTGAGCGAAACTTTGTTTGGCCTTTCCAAAGAGGACACAACTAGAAATCAATGGTTAA
Source organism: Carassius auratus (assembly GCF_003368295.1). NCBI lineage: Eukaryota > Metazoa > Chordata > Actinopteri > Cypriniformes > Cyprinidae > Carassius > Carassius auratus. The sequence continues at coordinate 24,624,418 of NC_039276.1, forward strand.
ATTGTATTTACAACACTGTTCCGGATCAGTTCAACCCAAATATTCAGATGTGTGCTGCACATTTTGGGGAGGACAAGGACTGTTTCCTGAGAATAGCCGACAATACCGGTGTCTGTTTCTATGAAGTGGGGCAGTTCCCATTTTGCAAGGACAGTCTGGCGCTTCTAACTCACAGTCTGTAAGTACGTTTTCATATTTAAAGAATTTGCCACTGATTCAAACGTGAATTTTCAGCAGTGTAGAGTAGCGCTTGTTGTTTGTCATTTCTCCAAACATGGTTTTATGTTTACACAGCACGATATGTAATGCAACGCATAAAAAGACAATAGAAGTGATTATAATCAGTAATTATGTCCCCACTGGATGCAAACAAATGCCTACTTTGTAATGGGTTGTATTGGTTTTGTCTCATAGTGCTGGCGGACGGCACAACAGTATGTTAAGGGGCATAACATTATTGTCACACGTTTGAGGCATTCAGCCAATCACAACATACATATGAGTGTTTCAGAAAGGCGGGGCATAGGGGAGCAACATTAATGTACATTATGTGGAAAATAGGAAAATAATGTGTTTTTTTACATTAAACCACATAAACACATTTCATTACACCAAATAATGGTATTTTTAGCAATGTCACATGAACCCTTTAATGTCAAGTGTAAAGTGGGGTCACAAAGACTTGACCGTTTTGACCACTGCAATTAATGTAATCTTCTTGCATGCTCATGTTTCAACCTCTGTTCTTACCTCCACATCAAACAGCGTTGATCCATACCCAGACCACTCTTTGATAATGTTCATGTATTTGAGCATGGCTTGGTGCTGATCCAGTCCATGCAGCCGGCTCCATTTTTCCATAATGTTGGCCCTGGTGGCTGAAGTCTCTTCCTTGATCCACATTTCCATCATTTGTTCCTCCTGCATGCTGCGCTGCTTCTTCATGGTGCCTGTCTTCAGCCCCCGCCTCAGTGTGCCGTCCAGAAAGCTTGTTCTCCTCCTTTCCAGGGTTTGTCCTGATCCGGCTGCGCCTCCTACTTTGGTGAACTGAAGTATGCGGTTGCGCAGACGGCCGGTGGGGTAGACACTGTCCAAGCTCCAGTTCACCTTAGACACATCCCCATACAGGTACTGAAGACGTAAAGCAGCCAGGTGCTGGAGGGTGTCCTCATGGGCAGGAAAGTGACCGCTTATTAAACTTTCATGAGCCTGGAGAGATGAATAAGATAGAGACTCACATCTGACTTCTTTTTTTTGTGTTTTTAATGCTTGCAGAGTACACTTTATTAAAAGAAAAAATAAAGCTACATAGCCTAAAATCAATAACAAAGCATAGGGGTTATGGTTTAGCTAGTCATCACTGTTAGCTAGTTAGTATTGTTGTTGGTAGATGCTATATCCACACAATTCAAGAATCTTTCTCCAATGATGACCATTCAGAATCTGACTACACGTATTGATTTGAACAGAAAATATAAATTCTAAATTTATAAAAATATAAATTCACTTCTTCAGCAACTTGCCAATAGACAGACAATCTCAATTTCTGTTCCAGGGAACAGCATTTTTATTCTTAGATATGAATGATATCAGAAAATATCTCCAAATGCAAAATATTCCATGCTCAGAATAAATGCTGATGATACTAAAACCGAAACTAACTAAAATAAGTAAGTTTAAGTTGCTAAAATAGTTTCTCCAGATATTACACACCTCTTGACTGAATTGAACAGAATTAGAGACGAGAAATGAAACCATAAATGACTGACCTGCTCAAACATGAAGACAAACTCCACTCCTTCCTTGGGCATGCTCTCCACATCCAAGAAACAATACAGTTTGAAGTACAGCTTCCATGGGCGGTCTTCCTCCGCTTCACTTCCTGCCAGTCTGAGAAACGAACACCACAGCAAACAATCTTTTTTTAGTTTTTTTTTTCAGTGTTTTTAGAGGCTTCAGAGATTTTATTAAGAGCATTACTGCTTTAATAACCAAGCGATGATGCCACATGCATTTGGCAGCGTTTTTGTATAACAGAGTTTAATTTCTGAGAGTGAATAGGTGCAGCGTTGTGGTGTAATTTTACCTCTCAAACTTGGCAAGCACATCGGCCACAATCACCCTGCTCTCCACGGCCCGGTCTATCGAGTTGTTATGCTCAAACAAAGCAAACATGTTCCTGCTGTCCTCCATAGCCAAGCCTCGGATCAGTTTCTCTACCACCTACACATGGAAAAGAAACAAAACGCTTCTCCATCAGCATATCACACCACGGATTCCTGATTAAGAGGAAAATTATCTACATCTAGGCAAGATTTGTTCATCCAAGGCACAGGTAGAGTTTTATCCCCTCAATGGCCAGAGCCAAAATCATATATTTTTTTTAAATCATTGTTTGTTTTATAACTGCATGAAAAATTATGATTTTTATTATTACATCAAGAGGGATCAAGAGTGCAATTCTGAAGAATCTCATTTCTTATACCTTTTAAACACTGGATTCTTGAAGTACGATGCTTTTATGATATTGTGTCTGTTAGCATCCCTCACCTCTCCAGCAGTAGTGTGAGAGTTGATTGAAATCTTGCAGGAGCCTCCACCATGGCAATAAACGGTGGTCGTCATCTCCCGTCTGTGCAAAAGGGCGATGATCTCCTCTTGCGATGGCACAAACTCCCGCACTTTTGTCTTTTTCAGTGACTCGCCAATGAACACAGCGAACATCTCTATTTCTGTTCCAGGGAACAGCTCCTTTATCCTAAAAAGTCATTGACATCATAAAATATTTAAATAGCACAAAATACAATGTCGATATTGTTAACTAAAACTAATTAAAAATAAAGCTGAGATAAAATAGAAATATTGAATTTTTACAAATAATTTATCTGTAAAAATAAGACCACCCAACACAAAGCCAGGATGGTCTATGTCATTGTTATACTTTTCAAATGATGCAATGAATTTGATTATTTTGGGCTTGGGCCAGGATGTTTTTCCCAACATTTCTTCTATTTTCTTCTCAAAGTGCACCACAATTCTTTAAACATGTTTTAAACCACTAAATTTCATTAAAAAAAAAAAAAACAATGAAAATGTATGAGTTAACAGTTTAAAGTATTGCATTCAAGGAGTAGCTACAACACCTTTTCAGGTGGAAGCGGAGGTATCTGAGGATGCCGCGGCTGGGCAGGAAGGTGCAGCTCATGCAGGTGAGCAGATGCCAGTGTACACGGTTGGCAGGGCTGTTGGGTTGAGGAACATGATTGGTTTGCTTGATCAGCTGACAATAGACTTCATCTCTGAGCGGCCGCAGATCTTGACATGTCTGTAAGATGCCTTGAATGATGGGCATTGGGTCTGACACAGCTTCCATCTCCTGTAACGAGTTAAAGATCTTGACTGCCTCATCTTGCAGGCTGGTGTAGCCTTTCTCCTTTTGCACTACAAGAAGGAGGACAGGAAAAGGAGACAGATTGAGAAAAGGACACAGACAGAAAGGATTAAATCCATCATCCTACCAATCCAATTCCAAAGTTAAAAAAATAAAACTGTGCATCAGTAAGAAAATAAATCATCAGTGAACAATTCAACAATGAGGCTAAAATATGTGAACAGTAGAGCTTGCTTTGGCTTGAATAATAAAGGAATGTCCAAAGTTTAGAAAACATTTAGCTTTATTAAAAGCATAAGTGGTCTGATTTTAGTTTTCTGTTATTGAGTATGCAATGACATACTTTTTTGAAACAATTTAAAACCTTTTTCTAAATTATTGCATAATATGACCTCCAATTTAATTTAGTTTTGAGTATGGAATATGTGCGCTTTTGTTTACAAATATAGAAATCAATTAAAATAATTGTATTATTTGTCATTTTAACATTTTACAGGAAAAACATGAATGTGGCTCAAACAGTAACAGTTTTGACAATAACAGGACTGATAGTCTACCACTCAGGACATTTGATAAATAGAGAAGGTGTCATTTGGTGTCATTTCCCAGAAAGCACAGCAATAGATCAGTGTAAAGGAGAGACTCACGGGTGACATTGACCTCTCCATAAGGCAGAGGCAGCAGGGGCGAGTGCAGCGGGTGCTGTGTGTATCTCAGGATGGGGTTCCTCCAGTACATCTGCTCCACAGCCTCCACATTAAGACTGCTCTCCTGCACAACCATGAAAAGAACGATGGCATTTGGGGATTTTTAAATGCATTTAACACAGTGTACATCCACAGATCGCTGGAGGTGGAAACACAGCACACAAAGTGTTTTTGTTCCTACCGTGCTTGATTAACTAGGTCAAGGGTGCTCAATTAATTCAAGTTTCAGAGAATAAATGATTAACTCAACATTATTAACCAGCTCAGCTCTACTAAACCTAACCCTAACCCTAAACTAGATAGTAGTCCAGCTAACCAGATGACATGTAAAGCTAGATTTGGTTTTATCTGGATTTTCTTGCAAGATAAAGGTGCACTCAATGCTTTATCCAACTCATTTAATCATGGGTTTACCACTTGGTTTGAAAAATTGGTTTACAATCATATAACAAAACAAAGCCATTTTATTTTACATGGATGCAACCATATTGAGATCACATGACCAGTTTAATAGTTCTGACTTTATACAGAGCCACCTGTCACTGTATGTTTTTTTTTCCTCAGGATATACATTAACCATGGCTGAAAATGTCTTTTAAGCATCAACGCCATTAGATGTCATTATGGCGTCCAGCAGAACACAAACCGACATGACTGAGTGCATCTTCACGATTCAAAACGACTCAAATTGCATAGATGAAGAACAGAAGCACACAGAAATAATCAAACAAACACAGAAATTAGAAAAAAAATAGGAGAAAACAGTGAACAGCACACAGAGCACCCATCCGTGTGTACCTCACTTAACACTACAGGTTTTGACCCTGAGGGACTGTCGTGGTTCGAGAGGTATCGGCTTCCACAACTGAAACATGATCGTCAATAAGATGAAAACCTTATTCCACATGGAATTATGAATTCAATTAGATATTTTAAGGTAAAAGTACCTTGATATCTCGGATGAGTTGCTGGGTAGGAGTTTCTATGGGAACCTTGTTGTCAATGGCCACCTGAATGGCTGAAGCCCATCTCATGGCCTCGTTCAGTAGTTTGGTGTAGAGACGGTATGAATGCTTTCTCCCGTGGACTATTATGTTCCAGTACCCTGTGGCGAACAGAGGTATTGGATACGGTGCAGAGAACATTTGAAGAAATCTCTCTAGAACTCATTTCCACACTTAACAATGAGTCCCGCTGCATGAAAATGTGTGAACCCACCTGTCTCCTTGTAAACTTTCTCATCAGGCTGAACAACCGAGCAAAGGCTGTTGAGTACCAGTGTTCCCAGTTTGGAAATGCTGCGCTCTGATGATTTATAATAATCCAGTGAGTTATTGGTCAGAACAAACCAGCGTTTCTTGAGCTTGAGAGATGTGCTCTTCCCACTGGACTTCATTTCTTTATGCAGCCAGCCTGATGAAAAAATTGAAAGAGGAAAACAAATTACAATCAAGAGAGTATTTGACTGCGTGTTATTCTAGTGACCATAAAATTAAAATAATGAGAGGAGAATAGTTATAGATTAGTTCATCGCTCATAAAAGGGATGCTAACAGGGTCGACATTAATATTATTAGGTATTTTAATACAACAACAATTAAAATATTTGTTAATATGCCAAAGAGGCACAGCAAAAGTTGGCATCAGTGATTCAATGATTAAATAATTTTTTTACACAAATGTACAATACAATACAATCAAACATTTGGGGTTGATATGATGTTTCTTTTTGTTATTGGACCAAAAATGCAGTAAAAACAGTAATGCTGTGAAATATTATTACAGTTTATAATAACTTTGATGGCAAATTGTAATTTTCAGCAGTCATTACTCCACATGATCCTTCCCTTTTGTTCCGAAATCTTTAATAAAAAGTTAAAAAGAACAGCATTTATTTGCAATAGAAATCTTTTGGAACATTATAAACGTCTTGATCAATGTAATGCATCCTTGCTGAATATTATTGAAAAATTTGCAGTAGTGTATGAACGTCACAAATTTTTATACAATGATTCGTCATGACCTCTGTGATGTAGCAAGTACAGCGCTGGTAAATCTCGGTGTCCTGTACATAGCGGTCTTACTCGCCTCTCACTATGAACTCCTGGCCGTCTATTCTGGAGTCTCCTTTAGGCTTCTGCAGAAGGCCGATCCAGTGGTGCATTTCCTCAGGTGTGTCAGTGTTGCAGTGGATCACGCGATTAGCAGTGATTATAACAAATGAGTTTGGCCTAAGGCAAAGAAATCTCATGAGCACAGCACAATACGACCATTACATCATGAATGCTTTTTTTTTTAAGACTAAAAAGAAATTCCTGGAAATGGTATATAATTATTACCTGTCCGGATTGTCGGAGGCACATACAGAGTCAATAAGGCCAACATCCAGTGTTCCCTGAGGATGAAACATCATGTAAAAATAAAATGTACATGCCACTTCTACAACGCTGAAAGTGATTTCAGATGTTTGCTAACTTGAGTTGAACACTCACGACTGCGTTCTTGGGGTTGGCCTGTTCGTGCTGCATCTGCAGAAGCTGTTCTGGAGTGGCACTGTGGACGCGGCTCAGCACGCTGAACCAGCCACTGAAACACAAGCATTACAAGTATCGGTCAACAGTATGACATATGCGCTGCATTACACCACTAGGGGGCACAGCAGATGAATAGGAAATTTACACACAATGAATAAACTCTTGATCAGGCACACTGGAATAAAATAAATACACATTTTCAATGTACCTAGCATCTTCAGGAGATTCTGCATAGATCTGGAAAGTCCTGTCTTCGGTCACAATATTCAGTGCATTCTCCTTCTCATGGTTGTCTAAAATCTCCCTATGGGAAACGCCACAGATCACCAGTCGATGAACATTAAAACAGTAAGCCTGGACTCCATCAATTGGTGTGTTTCTTGTAAACATGAGGCAGACATGCAGCTATGTATGTTCATTTAAAGTGAAACAAACATCTGGGCATCTGGGTTCTTACTTTGCAGCTCGAATGTCAATGGTTCCCTTCAGTTTCTCCTCACTGTCGTTCTCAAAATACATGAGTTTCGAGTCTCGGAGGACGAACCAGCGCATCTTCCAGTTTCTGCGGGACAGAGTGGACATTCCTCCACCTTTCTTGTACAGCCAGCCTGACTTGAGAGAATCCTGCTTCGCCCTGAACCACATGAAAGTCTCGTCTTTCAAAACACACCAGCGCCTGCGCCACGGGATCATCAGCCCACCTTAAAGAAGACAAATAAGAAACAGTGCAATGGAATGTTAATCTTTTACCGCATTCTACCCATTGATATGTTCAGTTTGAGCAAGTTCATCCAGTGACATAGGAATAAATGAAACGATAAGGAAGTAAATGGTAGGAAACACACACTTTTCATATACAGGTAGCTGTGGAAATAAGGCGGTCCACTTCCGTTTAGCAGATGCACTCTACCATTGGACACCTCCTCGTCTGTGTCCACATATCCATCATTCTCATCATTGCTGTCAATCAACTGTGGGGAGAAAAGGAGTGTGAATGTCAATAAAAGGCTTTTAAATGTACTATACTACCCTTCATCCACTGTTTATAGTCCTTTTTTTTTTAAAGAAATTAATACATTTATTTAACCGAAAACAGTTATTTTAATACCATCATAATATTTCCCAATGTTACTGTTATTACTGTATATTTGCTCAAATACATGCAGCCTTGGTGAACATAAAGAGACTTCTTTTAAAACTTAAAAAAAATCTTACTGCCCCCAAACTTTTCAATGCCACTGTTGCCAATGTTTTTACTAAAACGGCTCTTCTTTACACTGTAACCGTACACCCTTGTGCATTCTGTGTTTGCTGCGGTAGGACATCTGCATTTCACTGTCTAATCCTACTAGTTAATACAAACAAAAAGAGCATGACATCAGTAAATATCCTCCCATTGTTAACTGTCATGTCAAGTTTCGCATTACACCCAAAATGAACCCGAATCAGCTCTTTTGAGTTCAAATGTTCTCCAAGAGTCAACAATCAAGCTGCTAAAGGACTGTGTTTGTAGCAGGTGTGTGACAAGCATTGGCTAATCGCTGGAAATACCCCGAGGGACAAAGACTCAAAATATATCAAATCGTATTCACCTGATCCCTCCTCATGCTGCTTTAGCAAATAAAACATGAGTTGCTACAAGAAATCCAAAGCAATAAAGCATTTGAAGGAGCATTCATTACAGTATTATGCCAGGGTCTTGAAAGAATAAGGACAAAGTGTTTTTTTATTTTTTTTGCTTCAGGCAATACCGGATCTCATTACCCTGACACTGAACTGTATATATGTGATAAAATGCATATTCCTGTCATGCCAAACGCCTTACGAGGTGTTCAAGCAGCTGGAAGTCAGTCATTTTAAATGAAAGCGATGTGAGTGACAGTGACCGTTGGAGATGCCACAAAGATTAGTAGAGCTGAACTTTATGCAAATTCTTAGTGACAACTAATGGACGTACAGACAGTGAAACTCACATGAGCTGATACAGCAGTAGTGTAGAAGCACTACAGGCCACAACGGACAGGTTTGTAGGTCAACTAGTTGCCCATATTTGTTAATATCAATATTTTTGAGCAGCAGTCCCTCAAAGGACATGAATTAATAAATGCAACTTTTACATGAGCGATGTGCTGACTGTCCACTCTTAACATGCAGAGATGCTGTCTTTAAAATCTGCTGCTACGGTAATCCAAACAGTGGCAGGGCTCACAAAATTGCTAGCCCAATGTTCCCCTTAAGTCCTTTCAAAGTCTTCAGTTAAGTTGTATCAAACTTAATGCCATAAAAGTCTTAAATGCCTTAAATGGTATGAGAAAAGTCTTAATTATAATTTCATGAGGCCCTAACTTTAAAAGGCTGATTTCATTGAAAAGGCCTAAATATTATAGGCTGCCTTCAGAAAAGTCTTGATGGCATTTTCATGTAATTTTTCCCATAATGGCTGATAAAGTAGCGTTTATGAGCGCAGTGTTACCGTACAGAATTGCTGTAACTGGGAAAAAATGCTATATTTCTGTCACTCCAATTTAATTAAAATTAATTACCATTTTCAATCATCCCGTCTGCTGTTTTGTGGGCAGAGTTAAATTCATTTAGGGTTACCGAAATCTTAAGAGTGCTTGCCTGAAGGGCTACCAGGAATTTTGAGAGCCCTAAGTGGTTTTGCATAAAAAATTGAAAACTCAACATCAAATTTCAAGACAATTTCACAACTGTGAGCAATGATTCAGTTGTTATACATACAAAAAAGAAAAAAGAAAAAAAGGTTTAATGCACGTTTTACAGAGAAATTGCTAAAAGTAAAAAAATCTACAGTAAAAGACTGTTAATTAACTGTAATTTTATTATCATGTGTTACCCTGATGGTATTTTGTGTGTGTGTGTGAGTTTTGTCTATTGCATATAAAATATACGATTCCATCTCATGCCATCACATTTCTAGCAAACCAAGGCTGCCATTTTTATTTTATTTTTTATTTATTTTTTACCATAAATTTAAGCATTTTTTTACAGTGTAGGTTTCCATTCTATGGAGAAAAAAGAAATGAGATGGGAGGGAAAAAATCAGTTTCAATGCTCTTGCTCACAAACCTTTGCATTCTCTTGCAAAACTATTGCATTCACCTGAAACTTTGCATTCGTTCACAAAAGCACATTAAATATAGTTCTGAAATATACTGATATATACTGAATTCTAGTCGCTCTCAGTGTGAATGCCCTGTCAAAGTGTGAAAAGAGTGTACTCACTGAGTCTGAACTTCCTCTAAAGGAGTCTGTGCTGTTGTAGGTACAGGAAGATCTATGTAGCACTTCCTCATCAGTGAGGTGTCCATCATTAGTACTTCCTGCGTCCCCACAACTCCCCAGCGCCTCCTCAAACTCCTCTTGATCATAGTCCGACTCGGTGTCAGGCAGAATACTGAAGCTGGTCTCCTCCACTGGCAGTACAATCTCTGTTACCGTCTTCCTGGCATTTGTATACACCAATCCGTAATGTCCTGTGGTTGACGGCAGTGAAGGTGGAGGAGGGGGTGGAGCTGTAGTTGGAGGCGGGGGGATGTCTGAAAGTCTGTTTTGTTTGATGGAGGAATTGGATTTTGGCCTCTCCATCCGTGCAGGTGAGGACGTGGCCGCCACACCTTCAGCAAAGGCGGGTGGTGGAGGCGGAAGACTGGAGAGAATCTCTTTGTCCATGGGCACGGCAGATGGGAGAGGAAAGTCACAGAGCGGGATACACTCATCCTCCGCGTGGAAGCCTTCATCCACCTCCTCCTCGGCCAGAGGTGCGGTGGTCTCTGACGGGTCGTGGAGATTCTCCTCACTGGAGGGCGACTGCTCCAATCCTCCGAAGTCCAGCATCTCCAGGAACTCAGTGGCCACACGTGAAGCCTCTTTCTCCAGGCGGTAGATCTCGGCGTCACTCTTCTGTCGCAGCTCGTCTCTGGAGCTGCCGTTCAGCAAGGACACCCCTTCGTCTCTTTGTCTCTGCAGCCGTTCGATCTCCCGCTCCAGCCGCAGGATCTCCTCCATCTGACGACTCTCCTCTTCAGACGAGTACTGGCACAGGCTGTGGGACACGTCCTGAGGGATAGTGAGGATGCACGTCAGTAATACACAGTTCACTCTGTCAAATCAGAAATTGTAACATTCCAATCAAAAAGCACAATGATTTAACATGCACTGTGTATAGTCCATGGGATTCTCTTTGGTTTTTGGCATGTAAACATTGTGGTACATGAATATGGTAATCATTCAGGTTTAATCATTCATATTTGTTAATAAGCGTGTTCATTATAAACTATAAAATATGCAATATAAATTAACATAAACAAAATATTTGTATTAATTCTTACATTTAAAATTTAAAATTAAATTAAATATAAATTTATGCATTTAGCAGACGCTTTTATCCAAAGCGACTTACAGTGCATTCAGGCTATCAATTTTTACCTATCATGTGTTCCCGGGAATCGAATCCCCAACCTTGCGCTACCTTGCTTCCTTACGCAATGCTCTACCAGTTGAGCTACCGTACGTTAATTCATAAATGGATAAATGTAGGTATATTAGTAAAAGGTATAATGTATATACTGCATTTTAAAAATGAATACATGTAAATAAAATTATTAAGGTTTTGGGGAGTTGCACCACATTACATCTTACAATCTGAACTAACCTCACCATATCCTAAACAGACAACATTATCAAAACTTCTGAGGCGCTTACTGACACCGATGTCTCTACGATATCAAATAAATATTTTTTTCTCTGCACATGTCTACATGTCCATATAATATAATATAATATAATATAATATAATATAATATAATATAATATAATATAATATAATATAATAATTGGTTTTAATAAAATAAATATTCAGTGATGCAGTTTTACTAAACTCATTTTACAAACTATTTATGCTTTTTAAAAGACTTTATAGCTCATATAGCACAGTACCATGGCATTACCATTGTTCTATGACTACTATACCATGTGAAGACAGAGAATTAGGACAATGCAAGAGATATATCCTTTCCCGATTTAAAATCTCTCTAAAATATAAAATCAAATGTCCAAAAGAAATAATACCTTGTGGTTGTGATGATTTTTCTCCACTAGACTCCTAAAACGAGGCAAAACAGGAGGGAATCCTTTTAGACAGGGATTAAGCACAGACCAGCAGCCAACACAGATTTAAGATGACCTAAATTAAAACTCTGATTGTGTTTTACCTGCCGTGCCCTGCCTCTCTATCCTGTTTCTGTTTGCTCTTCAGCTCTTCCTCTTCCTGCTGTCTCCACAAAGCCTCCTGTTCCTCCTCTTTCCTTCTCCGCTCCTCTTCTTGAAGCCTCTCCTCCTTCTCCCTCTTTCTCTCTTCCTCTTGTCTCAGTCTCTCTTCCTCAAGCCTCCTCAGCTCCTCTTGTCGTCTCCTTTCTTCTTCCACTCTTCTGATTCTCTCCTCCTCTTCTCTCCTCCGTTTTTCCTCCAAGAGCTGCCGGTAGAGTTGTCGAGCGATCTGTCCACGGATGTGTTTCTGGAGGACCACTGCAGCGGAGCGGAAATGCAGGAAAGCTTGTCTCCAGAAGTGAGCGCGGAAGTTCTTTTGGATAGTGATGGCGCTGGTCCGGACTTTTTTATAGTTTTTTCTGTGAGAAGGAGAGTTAAAACATTACAGAGTGGGCCCTTGAGGCTTTTCATTAATGATTCGTTGACAGGGATATTACAGTAATTATGAGTATATTACAGCGACTTATTGCTAAATAAACAACACTGTCATTAACACATCAGTAGCTCATTTAAAAAGCAATCAGCGTGACAAATATGAAACAGGGCCAATAATATAAAATAATCTAGCTAGTTGGTGTCTGTGATAATAAAAGACATTTGATCTGCCACAGTTCTCATACATGTATACCAGGCCAGCAAAATTAGACCTGTAATGTAATATATGTGAATTTGTGGATACAAAAAAATGAAGGCAAAACAGACACATCATCAACCCCATAAATAACATCATGTGCAAATGAATACTAAACATGAATCCTAACCAGGAACCAACATCGTATCTCAGCAGACCCTTCACACAAAACAGATGTTGATCATTTGTCGTTTGTCATTTTTGATTTACAATGGCATCAAAGCAACCTGCTGAAAACATCTTAAACTGGTTTGCTGGTCTTAGCTAGTTTAAGCTGGTCTCCAAACCTTTCCCAGATGGTCTTTAGTTGCTCTACCCAATGTTCTCTCAGCCTGATTAGTTGACAATTTCACAAAACCCCTTTAAAACCAGCAAAACTAAAACTTAACCAGCACAGTTTAAGCAATTTTCTTCTAGTAGGGAAGCTAGTTTAAAAAACACTTCTGAAACTCAAAAGTGCATGTAAACCAACATAAAACCCCTGATTAAAGCAAGATCCCTCAAAACTGGCAAAAGAAAACCTGATGTATTACCAGCATGCTAATTAATTCAGCTTGTGCATTTAGTGCAAAATATTCAGTATTTGCAGTGCAAAGACTCTTGAGGACATTTCATTGTGTATCCCTCATTTGCTTCCCAGCACTTTCATAATGAATCTAATCCACCTTGCATTGCTCTCAATTAACTTCTTCACGCAGCTCTGGTGAATCATTCTGTGATGCAAACTTCCATCTCATTCACATACACTATGAAAGCAATCCATTCACTCAACTCAGAAAAAAGTTACTAAAGTCACATCAACAGACTTTGGTAAGTCACCCGACACCATTCAACAGAGTGTGTTTACACACAAACACACACCAATCTGCACTAACCTTGCCACATAACTTAGTATGTGGGCCCGGATCACCATACCAGCCGCTGTGCGCACCTCTTCTCTTTGCTTCTCCAGCCTCTGCTCCAAAGCTTCTTTCAGGAACACCTGCAAGGCACCAAAGAGGAAAGACAAGGAGAGGGAGAGGGAAGAGGGTAGGTGTAGGTAAACTGATGTGAAGAGCACGACTCCAGTGTGCTCAGCAGGCTACAGGCTACAGGGAGCTGAGCTGTGGAGCTCTGCCATTGTGCTGAAACCACAGCGCTCTGATTTCCTGTTACTGCTGCTGTTTGGGCTATTCCAGACAGACTGACGTGCACGGACAGAGAGAGAGAGAGAGAGAGAGAGAGAGAGAGGAGGGGGAAAGGGTGGCTCTCGGCCAAAGAGCAGGCCACACCCTCACTCTCTCTCTGTCTCAGAGACAGGAGACATGAAGGTTTAACTCTTTAGGCACTGACGCTAAGTCACTGAAGAGAAACCTCTGAAACACTGGGGAATTAAAGAGATGCTCTGCATAAATTACTTCATAATGAACTGTATCAATACATCTATAAAAGTAAAAGAACATTTATACTAAATAGAAGTGGACATGTAAAGGTGCAAAGAGTAGTTTGACACTTATTTAAAAAGTTGTACACATTAAAGGGAGAGTTTACCCAAAAATGCTGTCATCATTTAATCACCCTAATGCTGTGCTAAACTTGTCTGAGTTTCTTTCTACTGCCAAACACAAAAGATGAACTTAAGGAATGTGGGTAACCAAACACTTGACGGTGACCACTGACTTGGAATTCATTCCACGGAAGTCAGTATCTACTGTCATCTGTTTTACCCCCATTCCTCAAAATATAATCAGAAGAAAGAAACTCAAACAGGTTTGGAAGAGCATGAGGGTGAGTAAATGATGGCAGAATGATGGCAGAACTGTCCCTTTAAGGAATAAATTGTCTTTTACCACAATGGTGTCATTCACATGTGATAAAGACTGTACTTAACATTGTTTTAATTTTGTATTGTGTAGTTCACTACTCTCAATGTATTTTGCTATGTTGAAATGACGTGCCGTCTCTAAAGATATTCTAGTACCATTGTGTATGAGGTAATGTGGAGAGTGAAAATTAGATAAGTTATCAACAGAGACAACAGGAGAACGCAGTACCTGTACAGCCCAAGAAGCAGAGTAGGTGAAAAGCCATAAGAGAGACAGGTATAAAACAAAAATCTGCCCTAAACACTGGTACAGCCCACAAGGTGGAAAGATTTGATGATGGAGAAAATCAATAGCATAAGAATTTTTTTTATATATATACTGTCAATGAACTGCATAAAACTTCTCAAATAGTGAGCATGTATGTATTATAATTACAAGCTGCGTTTCCTCCATATTGGCATTTTCATATGATATACTGTCAGTTGCTATTCCCTGTAATTTCACAAATCTATTATGGTTGCATTTTTGGGTCAAAACTAAAAAAAAAAAAAAAAAACAGTAATATTGTGCAATAATCTTACAGTTTTATATTTGAATATATTTTAAACGTGATTTAATCCTGTGCTGCAAAGCTGAATATCCAGCAGACATTGCTACAGTCTTCAGTGTCACATTATCCTTCAGAAATCATTCTTATAAACTGATTTGCTGCTCAAGACACATTTACAAATCAATGCAGAAAACAGTTGTGCTGCTTAATATTTTTTGGAAACTGTTATTATGCTAACATGAATTTCCATGATACCATCAAAACCACTAAAACTTGAGCTGAGATGTAGCCGCTCAACTAGTATGGTCTTCATGGGGGTTTATACTCTTAAAGTTAGTAAAGAAGACAACAGCAAAGCAGCATCCAATATACATCATGCATAATGTAGGTTCTGTAAAGTCTGTTTGTGGTGGCTTTACCAGAATCAGGTATTTTCAATTAATATCAACCCATACACATAGCATAATGATTCATGTCTGGCCTCCCACACATCTTTTAAGCTCATTGTGAGATTTCCTGGAACCGACGGCCCAGATGTTCCTGTAATCAACGTCGCACAGCTGCAGACACACACTGGAGGAAGTTTCCTCGTCCACATCCTTCCCCCATCCCACGCAAAAAACCCTGAGCCCCGATCTAGGGATCACACTTCCTCAACACACAATCAGCATGGATATAATTACACACAGGTTGTTTTGTTTCGAGAACACGATCCCAGACCCCTTTCTCGATCTGACACCCCTCCTCTCACCTCCACCTCAAATCTGACACTCGCAAAAACAGCACGAACAAAAACCAGTGCCACCACTCAAGAGGACCTGTAGTGAACACACATTCTCTACGGATCACAATCACACACTTCTAAATGAAATCATAAAAGAAAACAGACCTTGTTGAGCCATGATAACAACTATAGCGGATCCGTGAACACATACAGCAATGATGGATACAGTTAAGGTCACTGGCTGGAGCTTTGACTCCCAACCTAGACTTGCTGGAATACATTAAACTGTTTAACACATAAGACTGTATTTATACAGAAACATGAAATGCATGTGTGGAACATGTGTGTAAACACTGATCAAACGACCTTCATACAGCACAGCCTGGTGTCTGCTGCTAATAACACTTCATGTGGCCCTACAACGACACTGGTCCAGAATCCTGACTCTGACTGTGTTTTTCTGTAGATTCCTAACTAAATTCCTATACCCAACAGAACACAAGTTGGATCTTCAATATGATTGTTTTACTGAAATACAAGATAAGTTCCAGATTCGTAATGTGTCTACCACTGTTGGCCAATGCTGGTTTAAGGTGGTTTGGTGCAGGTTTTACTGGTGAATCACTATAACCATGATTTCCTTAGCAAAATTTACAGGGATGATATTTTGAAGAATGTTGGTAACCAAACAGCTTACAGTAGCCATTGATTTCCATAGTATTTTTTTTCTCTCCATACTATGGAAGTGAATGTTTGGTTACTAACATTTCTCAAAATATCTTTTTTTGTGCCCAACAGAAGAAAGAAACTCATTTAGGTTTGAAACAACCTGAGGTTGAGAAAATGATGACAGGATTAATTTAAATGTAGTTATATCAGTTTAGACAGCAGAGCCTTTGAATGTCTTGGACAAAGGAGTCCAAAAAGTTGAGAAGCATTGCTATACAAGTTCTGGATGATGTTAACCAATCGCCAATTAGATATTTAGGCAAACTCTCATAGGCTATATTTTATAAATATTACTTTTCAACATCAAGTTGATTACCAATAGATACAAACCAGTTTATGACCTACATTTATTATAACAGAAAACCTGTTTCTATTAAAGCAAAATAAATCAGGAATGCTAATTCATGTTGACATTAAACTAGGTAAGATATCCTGTGTGGACACCAAAAACACAGCACATATGCTGGGAGCCAATTACCCTGGTCTTTTCAGAAAGGGATAAACACAATCAACTGGTAACTGTGGGGAACTAATGCACGTAATGTTTTAGTGAAGGACTATGTTGGGTGAAATGTCATACACGTGCATTTTGGAATAAGATTTGTGCATGGTCCATTAGTCCAGCTTCTGTCATGAGGACACCAGCTTTCTTTCTTTTTTCACCACCATTAGGGCAACAGGCTATTTAACAAATATGATGGAGGAGCCTGGTAGAGCAGTGAAAGCTGTAGGTTAGAGTAGCTGACCTTAAGTACATTGGAGCTCTGACGTGCTGAGAACAAATTGGAGCCATCCAGCCCTGACCCCACCACTCAGAACAATGAGGCTATTTTACAGCGAAACAATTTGTAAAGCATGACTCTATTCAGCAGGGAGCGAGACTGCGTGTCCAGTGAGTGTATCTGAATTCATTTGTTTCAGTTTCTTTATGCATGTGTGTGTGGGAGACGGAAAGCAACATTCTAGGAAAAGGAGAAATATTGCATTGAATCATCTATTGAGGCCATGGTCAATTCAGATGTATTGTGCATTTAATGGCACATATATGAAATTGTTCTTAAAGGCATATCTATTTCTATGATATTTAAAATATAAGGTATATTTGTTTTTGCAGCACCAGTTCACAAAAATGTATGACTATTAAATATATTAAATTATACTTACACTACTATATATGAGTAACACAACAATGCACTCTTTAATGCTCACCAAAGCCACATTTATTTGAGTATACAGTAATAGTCTATACAGTCTATACAGTAAAAATTACAAAACTGTTTTCTGTTTGAATATATATTAAAATGTATTTATAAATGTATTCCTGTGATGCAAAGCTGACTGTTCAGCATCATCACTCCAGTCTTCAGTGACACATGATCTATATAATATTATATGCTGATTTTCTGCTCAGGAAAAAAAATCTTATTATTATCAATGTTGTGCAGCTTTTAAAAATATTTTTTGTGGAAACTTGATTTTATTTTTCTTTGATGAATATTTAGAAAGTATAAGTACAAGAATAGCCTTTGTTTGAAATTAAAGTCTTTTGTAGCATTATAAATGCCATAACTGTTACTTTTGATCAAATATACAAATTGAATGTGTCCTTGTTGAATCAAACTAATTTCTTTAAAAATCCAAAGAAAAGCAAATGATCCTTACGTAGTTCAGTTTAACGGTGTACTGTCATCTAATTGTTTGGTTTGAATTGGCTTTCCTTTCATAATGACCCACTCGGCATCTCATGACCGAAAGGAGCACTGACAGGTCATCACTGTTTCCATCTCAAGTTATTCAGTCCAATTTCAATTTCTATAATCACAGCAACAACGCATTAATGCACCATCGAGCTAACAATGCGACACCAGATAAAGAGATAAACAAACTAGCTCTCAGGAAAACCAGTAACCACAAGACCCCAAAGGAAATAACACAGAGCACACTGGATTCAATTAATTTAAAGAAAATTGGTCTGAATCAAAGGACACAGGAATGCCTTTTATTTACAGCGCCTTCCTGTTCCTCAGAAACCTCAGAGCTCCGCTAACTGTAAAAACAGTAACAGTGCTGTGCTTAATGTATGGCAGAGACTGACTAAAGAGAGTGAATAATTGACTGATTACAAGATAAGAATGAATAGACACTGTTGAACAGAGAACAGAAAGTATTCTTTTCAGAGCTGCTGTGCTCCTGTTGCCAAACGCCCCTTAAAGTGCTGCGCTCTCGTTTCAAGACGGCTAGTTCAGGATGAGTCATTTCAGTAAAGTGAGGGACCGCAAAACTCCTTAGAAAGATGTGGAGAGGGTTTTTTTTGAGAGGGGTGAGAGCAGAGGAAGTGCGATGAAGAAAGAGGAAAAAATGTAGAGAGGACAGACAGAAAAAAAACACCACAAGACAAAAAAAAACCCCTTTGAAAGTCCAAAACTGTTGCAAAACATTACCTTGAAAATAGTACCATCTTTTATCACGTCCTTGATGCTAATATCGAGGTATCATCTATGTGTTGACTACAAGAAGTCCCTCGGAGTACCATAGTGGCAACAATACGTTTGTGAACCCTTTGAAAATATCTGGATTTCTGAATTAATTACACATTAAATGTATTCTGTTCTTCAGCTAAACAGTTCTATTCTTTATGAAATTCATTGAGGACACTGAGTCATCGTTCACAGGGCAGTGTGGAAAACATAAATGAACAACTATTGGAGTCAATTAGGAAAATAAATCGGAAGTATGGGTCGCACAGGTGCCCTGCTCTTAAAATATACGCATACAAAGAGCCTGCTCTCTGACAAATATAACCTTCTTAAGAATGGTTTGTGTGCTCCATAGCTTCGTCCCAAAAGCTTTCACAGAACTTTTTTCAACAGAACGCAGAGATGCACAATGCTGGCAGAAGCCATGAAAACATTGCTAAAGACTCTATCTAGGGCTGGGTTGTCTATAACTGTGACTTTAATTAAGTTCAGGCCACATTTTACGAGTAAGCAATGCAGAAATCTGGATATATTCGAAGGGCTCACAAACTGTAAACGCCATGATAATTGAACACAGTGTGAATTTCCAAATAAGTAAAAGTGTATCTTCTTTTCCTTCTTTTTGGATTTAAATTCAAATGACTCTTTGAACACTGTAATGTATGAATTTCAGGGATATACCCACAGGCTACACAAAGGTCAAGTAGTCGAAAAAAGCTTTTATAAAAAGTCTCTGCACTCTTGCCCTGAGGTCTAGCACAGATTATTTATACTGGAACGTTAAACTGTGTGTCAATGTGTTGGTCATGCAACCGCACCTTAGTCTTTCCCAGCTGCCACTCTTTTTTTGTGACTTCATACTTCATCAGTAGATCTGCACATTTCTTCCTCTCGTCCGCCGTGTGGTTTTTGTCCCTCAGGATCATTGTGTATCTGCACAGGAAGCGGGCACAGCTTGAACACATACACACATTCCACCTCACTCATTTTACTGTAAGAGAACAATATACTGATAGATTCAGAAAAAAACTTCCCTGCTATTGTTCATTATGATTTCAAGGACACTGACTTTATATTTTCCATTCCAAAAAACTGTCAGGAATCGACTGTGTGCATCTGGAACAGATTTTGCGCTTCACACTGTATTTTGATGGACTGTCAGTGGTTTGGTGATGGTTTCCTGGCTATGTGTCTCACCTGCTGAGGAAGTCTGGGAAGGTTCTCCGTACAGAAAAGCCTGCTCTACGGATCTTCACTGTCTCCAGCATTCCAGAGTAACGTAGCTGATTTAGAACAACATCTGCATCAAATTTATTTGCATTCTGGAAGAAGACAGAAGGAGATGTCCATCAGCATTGAAATAGATAGGCTGTGTCCAATATTACTTGAAAATTAATGGATCAAATCTCGATATTTGACTGTGGTCCTATTACAATAGCATAAGTTAACATGAAATAAAGTTCATAGTTACACATTTTAGTTCCATAATCTGATGCAAGGTTTTTCTTAGTTTATTGGTCTTTCCTCATAGCAATATTTTGATGATGATGATGATGAAGACAATTATACAGTTACCCATATTCTTGGTCACTATTGTGTAGTAGTGTCTCAATATCATTGTTAAATAATAATAATAATAAAACTTAAAAAAAACTTAAAAGGATAGTTTACCTAGGACCCAAAAATGAATATTCTGTCATTAATTACTCACCCTCATGTCTTTACAAAACCTGTATGAGTTATACTATGTTCAACATAAGAAAGCAACTCATACAGCTTTGGAACAACATGAGGGCGAGTAATTGATGACAGAATTTTCATTTTTGGGTGAACTAACCCTTTAAAATATGTTCTCAGACAATAAATCTTAGTAACTTATCTTATTTACCGGTAAGTCAAATAGACATTTCTTGACAGTTTGATTATTAAATTAAAAAAAAGATTAAAAAAAATACTGATATAAAACACTGAAGAAAATTATTTTTGCAGTGCACAACAAAATTGAGGATCCGAAAAATAAGAGGGCTTGGTGATGTCAGCTAGAAAAAAAAAAAACGCTTTGCAGTTGTTGATGAAAAATTACAAAGACAAACATT
Source organism: Carassius auratus (assembly GCF_003368295.1). Classification (NCBI taxonomy): domain Eukaryota; kingdom Metazoa; phylum Chordata; class Actinopteri; order Cypriniformes; family Cyprinidae; genus Carassius; species Carassius auratus. The sequence continues at coordinate 24,645,350 of NC_039276.1, forward strand.
TTATCTTTGAAATAACATACACTGGATGAATATTTTTCAATGAAACCAGGAATAGGACCTATTTTGGCTTCATTCTGACTTTAACCATAAACAACAGTGAGATCTCAGATACTTATTTTGATCTATTACATAAGCACAAAAGATGTCTGTGGGAAGAAGAGAGGGTCAAACACCAATGTCAGCAATGGGAGCTTTCATCTGGGATTGATTATGTTTGTTGTGTGAGGTGCCCGGTGCTCAGCTGCTCCCACACTGTCCTCTCTCATCAGGCCATTTGATCGTTGTTGTTAAGGAGTGGGACTCCTAGACATCTGGTGTGTCTAACCAGCATGTTCCTCTATTACCTTTTGCCATGTCCTTCATGTCAATCTGAACAGAAATTGTCATGTCAGGCTAATGTGACAAGAGTCTGAGGTATATTTCTGGTCTCCCAGTAATTTGGGCAGTAAACCTGGGTCAGACATGAAGTATGCAGTATCACAATTGTCTTTAGGGGCCTGGAGTGAGGTGAGATGTTGAGTGGCATAAATGTTAGAAGAAAAGGAGTGTAATGACAGAGGGAGCCAGGCAGCACGCCAGACGAGACTATGATTCCCCTCCCTCAGGACAGTTATCACAATACTACAACCCCGTCAGAAGCACCAACCTGATCCTCTGCCCGCTGAAACGAGAGTCCTCTATAAATCAATGCAATCATAATAATTCCAGTAATACAGGAGCACGAATGAGCACCATTACGGCTCAATTGTATCATATGATGAAGGGTAGAGGCTTTGTGTGATTTTCTGGCTGTTATCTCTACATTCCTCTGCCGCAGGTCAGGAGTGTGATACTCCTCTCAGTGCCGCTGAAGCAGACAGCCGTCACCTCTGACCCCGGCACAGGCGGGTTTGGGCTGCAGGAATGTGCTGGCAGTGGGGATGGGCCACTCCAATCTGAGCAGATCAGCACAAAGAGACTCTGTACAGAGTGCAGGACACGGCAGGCTGCTGGCTGTACAGCTTCTCACAACTGCACTGCTAATAATGACTTCTTAATCAGTCTTTTTAGACATTTTCCAGCAGATTTTTTTTAAACTTTTTTTAAATGCATTATTTCTTGTTTGTCTTATGTTACCATTTTATCCATCATTTCAATATTTAATGCACAGATTAAGTAGCTGACCAGGTTTACATTTCACTGCAAATTGTATTATGTATATAAGTCATGATCTCTGGAGTGCCTGTGAGCTTCGCTAGAGGGCACTCCATTACAGACCCTTGCCACTTTACCCCAAAATTCATTCCCCATGATCCTTTACCTGGACTCGTCATCACTGACTGCATTCACCTGTGTCTTGTTACCTTATTTGTCTCCCTATTTAAAGCCTGTGTTTAGCCCTAGTTCCTGTGTTTCTTGTTGCCTTGCCTTGTTTTTGACCCTGGACTGTTCCTTGCCCTGACCTTTTGCTTGTTTATTGGATTACTCTTTTGTCTGCCCTGGATTATACCTGTCTGCAGCTGTTTTACCCTGCCTGTTTTGACCATTCTTGTATACTCTGTGTATGTAACTAATTTGGGTAAAGTCCTGGCCTAGTTGTTAGAGAGTTTGACTCTAAGGTTGTGGGTACGAGTCTCGGGCCGGCAATACCCTGACTGAGGTGCCCTTGAGCACTTGGATCCTCAACTCCGTTGTCACGCCTATGCGATTACAGTATAACTGTGTATGTAAGTAATGAAAATATTGAATTATAAAATAAATCAGAAGCAACATTACATACTCAAAGCAAGGTAAATTTTTAAAAATTTCCAAAGCAGTATAGGACAAAATATACTCAAATTAAAGACAAATGCTTTAAAAACAAGTCTTAATATCTTATGCAGTGTTGCTTATTTTTGAAAATTCGATTGGCAAATAAGAATTTTTAAATAAATTCCTGTCCCAGTCACATTTTCTAGGTTAAATAAACATTACTTGCTCTACCAGAAAAAAATAAAAAAAATAAAACGATTTTATATTTTTACATTAACAATGTAATCAATATTCTGTTGATTAAAGCCAAGTATGAATCTCATTAGTTTAGTCTTTTTAAGCATTTTACATTTAGGTAGGCAGTAACAATTTAAACAATATAATATATATATATATAAAATATATAAAAACAATATATACCCATTTATTCTCCCTCAAACCATTCCAAAGCCAATTGCATTTTTTCATTTAACAAAAAAGGAGAAATAAATATTCTAAATATTCTAATTATGTTCAGTGTGTTATTTTTCCATTCAATGAAAGCATATAGAAACCAGCGAAAGCTCTCAAATCTCATTTGCATTTGTGCAAATTCAAATTTGGTGCAGAAATATTTGGTTATGAGACAAGCAAGAGCCAGCGCTGTTTGATGTTATTGACCTCAAAAATTGCGGAACACATCTTGATGTGCAAGTTTTGACTGGGGAGGTTGTTGACAGGGGAAGGGAAAGGTTATTGGTGTATTAACAAAATTTGCATCTGTTCCACCAACAAAGCTACTGTAAAGGTGCAGTCACTATTGGTCTATTATCAATTGAGTAGTGACAATTCTATTATCAATTGAGTAAACACAGCTCATGTAAAAATCACCTTCAAACGAAGCAGCTTTCTGTTGGTCAGTGCAGCAATTTCACATGGCCAACATTAACACGAGCTAAACGTGTGGGGAACATTTTTACCCTTATATAAAACTCCCGATCAATTCAAACTGAAATTACTAGATTTCATTTGCAAAATTTTGCTGAGCAATGGTAAATGTGACTGCGATTCAGAAGAACTAAAAAATGTGGTTTGCATTAAATGCATGGACTATTTTCATCTTAATAATACATTAATTATGAACCAGCTGCTTTTAACTTCCCTTGTGGATTATTGTGATGTTTTTATCAGCTGTTTGGACTCTCATTCTGACGGCACCCATTCAGTGCAAAAGACCCATTGATGAGCAAGTGATGCAATGATAAATTTGAATAAAAGGGTGAATAAAAAATTATGGGCTTCCATTCTGGGGTGAACTATTCATTTGAAAATGACATCTGATTTAATTTTATTGTCTGTTTGACTCAATAAGGAAAGAAAGTGTGATATGGACAGTACAAAAAGTGTCAGTCCTACCTTCTCCATGTTAGGTTTCATGCAGCGCACAAAGAAAGGGTTGGAGGCACTTAAAGTGGCCATCAGTGAATGGAGAGAGTCCTGAAACACACAGTCACAATAACACTAAATTACACCCTTGCACAGGAAAGTAACAGCACCAAAACTGCCATTCAGCAACCACAGTTGCTATTTGCTTGTCCTTCCCACATCTCCTGTTGAGGAGGGCAGTGACGGGGCTAGTATTTACCCAGTCACATCAAGGACCCTGCACTCTGTCCCACAGTCTTAGACTGAGAGGCTCCAGGCTGGCTTTAATGACAGGGGAACAGGGGAACATGCACGGACCCGGTCAAACCCTTGTGCCCGGTTTGTGGGTAATCCCCTGGCTTTAAGAGCCACAGTACAAGGGCAGCAGCCAAATCCCCTGCACGGCAGTTATGACATGTAAAGCCCCGTAACCCTGCAAACAGGCAGATATACAGGGACACAGACAAAAGGACAAAACACACAGACACACACACACATGGAAGGTACATATACAGTCACACAAGTGCAGAAAAATAAACAAAGATTTCTGCTAGGTTTTCACTCACAACCTGGAATGTCCACCCAAAATATTAAGCCCACACATGAGAACACACGTATATTAACTCTGTTTCAAAACTTACTGAGCTGCTTCACTGACTACTGCCCACAAACCCTGTTGGGAAAAAAAGCATATTCTGGTTAGGTATGTTTTAAAGCATGGTAGCTAGTTTGAGCTGGTTTAAGCTGGTCCTTGGTTGGTCTTAAACAACACCTGCTCAGGACTAGCTCATAACCAGCTTAAACCAGCTCAGAACCAACTAAGGACCAGCTTAAACCAGCTCAAACCAGCTGCCATGTGTCAAAACATTCCTAACCAGCACATGCTGTTGTTTTCAACAGGGAAGGCATCTATCCTTTAAGGAAGCATTGTAACTATCATGAAACCCAATAATTGACTGATTTGGAACATTCTACATAGACCACAATTGCTTGTGTCAAACAAAAAGGACTTCACACATGTGATTTAACAACTGATTTCCATAGAGTGCGACAGTGGCCGAGCACTTTTTTTAGCAGCCTTGGCTCCAGATCTTTTTTTCTTTCTTTCTTTTTAGGTCTGTCTTTTAAGGGTTAACAGTCAGGGTCAATCAGACTGCTGCACTCTATAGAGTTTGATGTTAGCATGTCGCTAAGCTAATGACACAATACGCAGAAATACATAACACATACAAAACGAAAACGCATTTTTGCAAATAATGTATTTCTAATTAGACTGAACTGTTTTTGAAAATCCTGAATGAAACATGCCTTGCTTCATCCGCCATCTTGAATTTATTTTTTCAATGAGCAGTGGATTCTGGGAGTTACTGTGTTTGTGAATCATGTGATGCTGCCTTTATAAACAAGGTATCTTAGCACATCTATAATGCCTTAAGATGCTAGGCTAGGTTTTGGGACAGAGAAGATGCCTCACAATCGTCATGTCCTGATTCTTTCAAAGTATAATTTCACACAGTTGTATGAAAACATCAGATGGTGCTTTCAGATCATTGATCCCGTGTCCTACCCTGAACTGAGAGCTGACAGTGGGTTTGCGGCGGGCAGTGCCCATCTTAAGAGTCTCGTCTCCATTCCTGCTACCAACACGCTCAAACAGGTCATAGATGAAGTCAAGCCTGAGAGACACACAATAGAGCCAATATCACTCACAACATCATTCATATCAGCAGGAATTTAGATCAGCAACAACTGCTTCAGAGTCGCTGGATGTTTAAATTCAAATTTAGATAAATGTACATAGAACACTATATATTTTAGGCCTTGGTTTTTTTAAAAACAGCTTTTTGCCTTCATTAAATTATTTTAAATGGTCCTTCAGTATGTCAAATTTATTTCAAAAGTAGAATTATTCCATGTAGTCTCTTAATTAAAAAGAACTCATAAAAGCTTCAATAATGTATACTTTTAGATGTAGTACTAAACAGTATCAGAAGATATGCCAAAATCCCCATAATATTTCTTGTAAACTGTCCTTACATATATATAGTTTTTGTAGTATGAGAAGTATCATTTACAGTACAAACACTTGCGTTGCATAGAATAGCAGAAATGAAGTGCATGATTAGTTACCTGCTGTCATTCAGCATGTTGAGAATATCATCTCTGAATGTGTCTCTGTTCTTCTCTAGAATGCCACGCACATCATACAATACCTGACACACACACAAAGACAAACACTGTTCTAAAATACAAGTACAGTGACTTGAAAATAATGCAGAATTTATTCATTTACATACATGTATTTTGTGGACGGAAAATACTGTTTTAATTATAAACCTTTTTTTATATAACCTACTTCATGTGTCTGTCCTAACATGTCTCTGAACTGAATTGTGCATGTGTGGAAGAGATACACTGTCTTTGTTCCTGTGTCTTACTTTCGACCTATTAATGAGAGATTGACGAGAGAGGTCGATCGAGCTGCTGCAGTTTAATGCAGTCACCTGTTGAGTATTACTCCGTCATGGCCTCCGTGGTGACAAATTCCTCCACTAATCTTAACACCATGAAATAAACGCCTGAGCTGTAAAATATGCAGCATCCATGACACATGCAGGGGGTATTTAAAACACCATCTCAATAATTACAATCTCTCATTTAAACAGAGAAGCTGTTTTATGAGCTTTAAATCTAAAGCTTATAGTCCGATCTTTCATTGTGTTGGCCTAGAGTGCAGATGCTAAAGATATTCTCCATCTGAAAGCATTTGAAAGACTGGATTGATATTGTGGGAGCCATGAATCACTTCAGACATCTTGTGCACAAGACTGTAGTGAAAATATCTGGTATAATTAATCATTGTCCAGTAAAAATATATAAAAATCCTTAAAAGATGAGATATTTACTTGAGAGGCAAAACTTCACAAGAAGTACGTCTTAAAACCCTGTGCAATTATAGATATAGTTTTACTGGAAAACAAGACTGAAGTACTGATCAAAATTACTTTTTTTGGAGCAGAGAAAGTTAAGAGTGAAATCCAAGTAGAAGTGTAAATAAAAAGCGTCAGGAAAAGAGAAACTGCAGCTAGAGAAGGAGCTGGACAGCATGCCAAATGCTCCTCAGGGGAGAGCATGTTATACGTGTGGTTTCCAGCACATTAAACTGTGGAGGCTTCGTGTGGTGCCCATGGTGAAAGGGCAAACCAGCTCTCTGCTTTCCATCTCTCTCTTTTTCAGCATACTGCTCAGACTGCTTTCCCTCACTTTCCTGAAAAGACTAATTCCTCTCTTAAAGCCTGAAACTGACACTGCAAGTGATGAGAGAAGACTGTGTCCACTTTCTCCTGGTAATCACACCTGTGCAATAGTGAAAGACAGGGATATTGGTCCTAGATATCAACCGAAATGGTCATTCCACCTGCTGTTGCTTCCAAAATGTACTAACACCCTTGTAAATGAATAAAGCACATTTTATGCTTAATATTATACAACAGTTAGAATACTTGAGTCATTAGCATTACCTGAGGCCTTGTGCCTAAAGCTGAATCAAACAGCTTACAAAACAATAATAAATATTAAAATAGAATACAAATAATACTGAAATAATACCGCTTGTTGATGTAATTACCTCTCCTGCATAATGTTTAATACCAAACTGGTGATCTGCCACTCTTGGTTTCACATAGTACGGGTTTGTCTGCAGAGATAGAACACATAACACATTATTTGACATTGATTATATTTTGCATTGAGCACAGACAGAGGCACTTCAGTCGAGGCAGACTGTGCATGGGTTCTCCGAGGACACACTCATTGTTCCTGCAGCCTGAGGAAAGCCTGTTCATGTTACCGTATTGTGCATGTGCGTGTGAGAGGCTGTGGGGGTGTGACCGGGTGTTGACTATTGGCTCAGCGCTGGCCTTTATCAGTGAGGTTAAAGAAGAATTAACTCTCTGTGATCTGAAATAAGATGGGGGGGAGAGAGAAAGTGTGTACTGTATGTCTGAGGGATTTGAAAAGGAGGACTTACGGCATGCCGGCTGTGGAGTTTCTCCAGCAGGGTGTAGTCTGTGCCTTTAGGGAATCTGCTCTCCTCATTGATAAGAGCCAACATGCCCAGTTTCTGAGGAAAGAGCACACTGATCTAAGCACAGGCTCCCTCTGGCTCTCCACATTTCCAGTTTGTATTCGATCAGAGAAGCTAGTTATAATTGGTTTAACAGTGGGCCGTTATTCATTACTAGTGTCTAATACTTTACACAGATTAATGTTATGTAGACATTTCTGCTAGAAAATGTCCAAAGGTTCACATCAAACTGTTGATTATTCTTATATCTCCCTTTTTAGCCACTTGATATGGATGCCCTTATAACACTTTCAGCACCCATACATATTTTCAGCTGAAACATGCAACTCTTACTGCAACATATGCAACAATTTGCATTCTTAATTTTGCATTCAGCAGACTTTTGTACATGCAAAATCACTTTTTTAGAATGTATAGAGGATGCTTATACAATTATAATGTGAAACTTTTCAGACCTCTTAGAGGTTTGCACTATGGTTCAAAGGTTTGGTTCAGTAAGATTTTTATTTTATTTGTAATTTTTTGGAAGAAGTCTCTTATGCTTACCATGGATGCATTATATTGAGCAAAATACAGTAAAAACAGTGAACAATTATTAAAACTTTAAATAGCTGTTCATATTTAAATTTATTGAAATGTAATTTCATTCAGTAATCTGAACTGTGAGCATCATTACTCCAGTCTTCAGTGTCACATGTTCTTTCAGAAATCATTCTAATATGATGATTTCATACTGACTTCAACATTTTTAACTGTCATGTATGCGCATTAACATAGTAAGTAAAAATGTAAAAAATAAAACTAGTAAGTGTAAATGGTGCAGAGGGCAGGATATGATGCAGAGAAGAGGCTAAATTAGACATGAACCCTGATTTATTTACAGTTTTTTAAGACCAACCAAGTCTGCAAATCTCTCTGAAAAATCCAATGACTACTGGAGATAATAGTTTGAAATTATCACATTTCTCACGTGCTATCAACGTTATAATGGTTTCTAATGAGCACTGTGTGGTCGCTGTGAGAGCTGATTAAAGGTCAAAGGTTAAAAGGACACCTTTTCGATCAGATCCAAACACTCTGCGTTGTCCATCCAGTCAATGGCTTCCCAGTGTATCCCCTCCCTGCGTGGAGACACAAGAGAAACTCTTGAGCAACATCACAACAGTACAAGTCCACAAAGGTGCTATTATCCTCAGGGTGATGAAATGAGCTGTGACCGGGCTCTGCTGACCCCCCTCAGCCATCACATTTCAACACAAGAACACAACTGTGTGGGAAAGACGAGACCCATTCACACATCTGGCAGAGTGCCTCCATAGCCACTACAGCAAGAACAGTAATGACCTCTCCATCACTCTCCCTTAAAAGAGATCGCAGGACTGTCCATGTCCTGTACATCATGATCATGTATACATCTACAGTGTATGCTATTTCAACCTCTCTGTGACACCTGATAGTTTGAAGCTATGTGTGTACAGACCATTATCATACACTGGGTTTCACACATAGATTTCATGACCTGATGATGTTGTAACTGTGAGGACATAATGTACATAGAGATGCACACACACACAAACACACACACACGCACACAAATGCTCAAATGGGCTGCAGGTGTGCAGTCCAGTAGTATCCACTTATTTTGAATTACTGTTTGACAAGAAAAGACTTCAGTACTCAACGTGTGTTGTTGTTAGCTATAATGTTAACTAGAGATATCTTGGTCAGAAAGATTCACTAATATTTCTAAAAGCTTAAAACACATTATGCGCAAATATGTGTGTTTGTGTTATAAAAATGTATGACAAGCATTAGCATAAAGTTCTCTCCTCTACAGTTGGCTTTCTTGCTATAACATGAAATTAGCATAAAATGTAATATTCTAGTCACTTCGGGTGAACTACTGTCACGGTAGAGCAACAGTTTGAAATAGTTTACTTAATATTTTGATAGCTAGCTTAATAATATCACATTAAGTTTATATGCACAGACATTTGATAACTGCACACTAATATTCAGTTAACTAGGAATAAGCATGTTTGTACTTTAAGATTCCCAAGGCCTGAAATATACTTTGAAATGTGTCAGAACAGAATCTTGGCACTGCATTCTTAGAGTGGCCACAAGGGGCGCACAAAGCACTGTCGTTTTCTACAGTCAATTTCTCTTTCAAAACGCTAAGCAAACAGTTTTAAGATAATCTTGTTGATCAAGTTAGTTTGATTTTAAAGTAACAGAAATATTGCTCCCCTTGAGTACAGAAGTCTGTTATGGACACAGTAACACTGATCGCACAAAGAGCAGGCAAAACATATTCTAATGACAACAACCAGCAAGATTCTGAAGTGGGCTTCTGATGCACGCTTTACTTTCCCATGAATCCAGTCTACTGTTGTGTATATGGAATTGGTCTTATGATCATGCATAAAGCAAATTTAATCTAGCAAAATGGAGCATGGAAGACAGTGTTGGACTATCTAAGCTAGTTTCTGATGCAAAACTAGGTCAGAATCTGATAACTGAAGCACTTTTTTCCTGACATATCTCTTCCTTGTTTGTGTTTCAGTGTTAACCAGGGTCAATGACAGGCCTCACCTGTTATATTCAAGCTGCTCCAGGGAGAAGATGTGCTTGTTGAAGTACTCCTGGAGCTTCTCGTTGGCATAGTTAATGTTGAACTGCTCGAACCGGTTCACCTTGAGGGGGAAAAAGTCGTAAAAACATGACAAAATGCCATCGACAGACAGTCTGGCTGGAACGTTTCACCTCTGCACTCAACAAACTCTCACCTCAAAGTTCTCAAAGCCAAATATGTCCAAAATGCCGATGGACTTGAAGTTGTCCTTCCCTTTGATCTTCTGGTTAATTCTGGTGATGATCCAAGAAAAACACTGGGAATACAATGCCATGGCCACAGAGTCCCGGGAATCAATTGCCTTTGGAAAGCAGGGCAGAGACGTATATTAATCTAGCGACATTTTCCTTAAGCTAGCCTGCGACAGTCCAATTTAAAACCACAGTGTCAACAAGCAATGTCTCTAGAGATTATTACAAAACACTAATATATCTGAATTTCGACATCGTGAATAAAGAACATACAAGTTCACTTTATGGGCTGAATCTGCAGGGTTGTTATTCTCTGTAATTGTATGTCTTTAAACATGCAAAGTTTGAAAACAATGGATGTCTTTCCTGATTTACTGCCGAGATTGAAAACAATACAGTGGCCCCAATAAGTATTTGGAAACTTAACCCACATTGAAACCACCCAATCCCAATAAAGAAGTCTGTTTTTTAATTACGCTCTGCTTTTAATTATGCTCGAAAATTAAGGGCAAAAAGTGGTGCATGTGGAACATGTTCATGTTAAATGTGATAAATTACACTGGTGCAAGAATACAGAAATAAACTGTGTGCGCTGACTTCACACAGTACATCCACTAAAATTGGCCTACCAATTCATTTAGTAAAAGTGATGAAAAGTGTGGAAGCTCTGGAAATATCTGCTTCTGGAGTTTGTTCAACTCATAAACCCAGCAATAACCCTGAGCTGCTTTTACTGAATTACTGAAGGAGAGAAAGTTAATACCCACAAATTAGCCTCTGCTATTCCCAAGAATGCCAAACTCCCGTCTATTGTTTCAGCAACACTATAATTCATCAGTCAGAGACACTTCTGCCTGATTCTGAACAGTGTGCTGGCTCCATCAGAAAGACCTGAAAGAATGACAGGATGGCAGCTGTTGAGGTCCTGACTAGGGCTGGGCGATATGGAGCAAAAAATATATCTCGATATATTTTGCTATATCTCGATATACGATATATATCTCGATATCTTTACAGGAAAAATAACACCCAAAAAACTACTGCAAAAACAAATATGGCAAATATTACATGTTAAGGGGCCTATGAAACATTTTATTTTTTTCTTCACCATATGTTTTATTGTTACCTAATTCTGTGTTTTAGCATGTGCAATTATTTAAATGCATAAAAACAACTTAATAAGTTAAAAACAATTCTTAAAATAGCCTTATGTGAAATGTTTTTTTCCCTTCAGAAATTCTGTGTATTTACATTTTTCTGATTATCAAATGAAGGCATAAAACATTCATTTAATTTATTTTTTAATTATTTAAAATTAGGCAAACTTTATTTTTTGGTAAACAAAGGGGATTTACTATTAAAAATAAAACATGGGAGAAATGCTGTGTGATTATTTCTTATAAAATTATGTTCGTTTCATTTTAATAGTAGTAGTAGTGGGCTATCTACATTCTGCTGTACAATAGTAATAGATTTCTGTCAAATACTTTTATTTTGACGGGTTTACCTTTACAGTTCTGTGTATTGCCGCGTTTCCACCGAAATTACCCGGAACATTTGTACCAGGAACTTTTTTTCCCAGGAACTTTTTTCCCCCCAGACCTGTTGCTTTCTGCGTTTCCACAGCGGTGTAAAGTACCGGGTAGATTAGGCAAATAGACTGGTGACGTAGGTCTGCACGCGTTTCTCAAAACAAAGTACCGCTGATTAAAAAAAAAAAAAAAAAAAAAAGTACGCTGATTTTGGACGTGCATCCTCGGTAGTTGGTTCAGACTTTGTGCATTCGTCTCAGGAGTGTGTTGTCCGCGATGACGCAAGTCCGGTAAATCTATAAACAGCAGCGTACTTGATAACTTCAGTCTGCTCGTCATGGCTACTGCAATTTTCCTTACTGTATATTTACAATAAAACGAAATATGATATCAAATACCACTGCCTCCTTTCGTTTTCATTTAAGCATAATAACAACTGCAGAAATGTACTTAGTTCAGGGAAATGTGTATATGCAGCCATTACAATGAAACGAAATGTTATATACATTTGCCTTTTTTATTTTCATTTTAACATATAGATAAATTGAATACAGACCAAAGAAAACCTGTTAGATTTACCCCGCAGCTGAATTATATGTTATGTTTAACCACTAAAGACACATCAGAGCCAGCGGCACATATCAGAAGGTCTATCCCAGGAGAGGCTGCTCTCTGCGGATACATGAGGACTGAGCTCCTGCTGATCACGTGGAGCTCACCGTCTACGAGATCGGCGAAACACATTTTTTAAATAGGCATGATCTTTATAAATAAACCATAGATTTCAGTTTTAAACAACTACTTCTCGCCTGAAATACTTTTAAAATTACATTTCATGACACAATAACAGTAATATTTGAAAATTATCCGAATAAATGGTGGTTGAACTCAACCAATGCAGCGTGAACTCAGATCGCTTTGGCTACTGCAATTTTCCCCTCAGTATATTTACAATAAAACGAAATAGGATATAAAATACCACTGCCTCCTTTCATTTTCATTTAAACATAATAACAGCTGTAGAAATGTACTTAGTTCAGGGATATGTGTAACGTTATATACAGCCATTACAATGAAAGAAATATTATATAGACTTGCCTTTTTATTTTCATTTTAACATATAGATAAATTGAATACAGACCAAAGAAAACCTGTTAGATTTACCCCGCAGCTGAATTATATTTTATGTTTAACCACTAAAGACACATCAGAGCCAGCGGCACATATCAGAAGGTCTATCCCAGGAGAGGCTGCTCTCGGCGGATACATGAGGACTGAGCTCCCGCTGATCGAGTGGAGCTCACCGTCTATGAGATCGGCGAAACACATTTTTAAATAGGCGCTGTCTTTATAAATAAACAACAGATTTGAGTTTCAAACAACTACATTCTCGCCTGAAATACTTTTAAAATTACATTTCATGACACAATAACAGTAATATTTTGAAAATGTTGATCCGAATAAATGGTGGTTGAACTCAACCAATGCTGCGTGAACTCAACCAATCAGCATGTTTAGCGCCAAAGTCCCGCCCCCGAAAGTTCCGGAACTTTAAAAAAGTACCACCTCGCCAGCAGGGACTTTCTGGGGGGCATTTTTTTACCCGGAACTTTTATTTAGTTCCTGGTTCCTGCGGTGGAAACACACCAAGTACCGGACCAAGTCCCTAGTTCCTGGGTAAAGTTCCTGCGGTGGAAACGCGGCTTATGTGATACCACAGTCTATGATGTGATATGAGCTAGTCTTACTCAAATCAAACGGTCAGATGCTCATGAAGTGACTCTCAGTGCAGTTCTGGAGATGTTCCTCATGTGTTCACGTCTTTATTTAGAGAGAGGAAAGACAATGAAATCAGCGCGAGCGTTATGCGAGCTTCCGTGTTTAATGAATGAAGACGCGCTTCTGCTCCATTCGTTGACACAGACACGCAGAACATGCAGGATTCATATTTAAATAGACTTTTCCGGGTTAATATTTGCAGATATTAGTCCATTTCGCGATTTGATGTAAGTGCATGACCGACTTTTGATTAATTCATTTAAAATTTGACCAATTCCGTGACATTCCGCGTTAAACTGTAAATTCCATTTTTATGACTGGATTCCGCGATTCCGTCCGCGTTTCATTGGGCCCTACAGTAGACATCTGCCTGCCGTTCGCCCTACGCCTTAAAACTGAAGTATCTCCATATAATGGAGCCAGTTGTCTTTTTTTTTTTTTTTGACTAGTTCTCTACACGCGAGCTGAGACGGGAACAAAAGCAAGGAGGCAGGGGGCGAGCGAGCGGGGGCGAGCACAGCACAGGGAAGGCAAACAAGCAAAGTGGCGGAATCAGAATATAAACAATCTATCGATATATACGATATGTCAAAATCCATATCGTGTTTAAAAAATATCTCGATATATTTTAAATATCGAGATATCGCCCACCCCTAGTCCTGACCACTGTGTTAAGGCATTATGAGGAAAGGAGGAGTAGGAATAAGGGCCTCCATTAAGACGTGGCACTGCTTTATGACCACTGACACAGGCTGGAGTTAGTGGCCATTGTCTTTGTTCATGAAAAGATTGCTTGTGTGTTTCCACCGAGTTGGTCACAAAAGCCAGAGCCCATTCTATACGCTAGATGCAATTTATGGGTTAATGTAGGTTGAGATCTCTTTATTCTTGGCATGCACACACTTTCCCCTCATCAGTCTTGCTCTTTTTCATAAACCAGTTTCAGATGACCAAAATCAGGCCTTTGATTTTTGTTCACTTGAACTTTCATTGTGGGAACGAGGAATTCTTGAGAGTACATTTCGAAAGCATTGCACTAGTGCTGATCTGACTGTTTCTTGTGTTTACTGTGCATATTTGCGTGATAGACTGCCCCCATTAGGCATCTGCTAACCGCTGTCTCCACACTCGGCCTCTATTGTGTTGCTGCTTCTCATGAGATCTTTATCACTGCGTTATTATAGCAGGAATCCGAGGGGACAAAAAACAGGAAACGGTACCAAGTCACGCAAAGACGCTTTCTACACAGGCGTATGGGTGTGAACATGTTTTTAATGACAGTCTGTCAGTGAGTCTGGGGATGCAGGGAAAAAGGAACATGTCTCTGGACACATTGAGGGCACAACACAGACATGCCACGACATGATACAACATGATGGCTAAAGCAAACAAACCAAAAAAAAAAACATTTTTTTGAAACCATGGCCTAAAACTTATGCCAAAACTGTAAATAAACCAGATTTTAATAGACTAACACATAAATATATCTCATTTCTATATATGCTGGTGCACTATATAACATCATAAAGAGGGATTGATGTCCTGGTTCCTTACCTGTTCTACAGTGAGGGGTGAGCAGATCTCTTCTCCTCTCAGGATCATGGACCGCTGAGTCAGAACCTCAGACAGTTGAAAGCAGTCGAGTCCCAGAAGATCACTGACGACACTGACCACTGTCATTCAGATAAACACACCGCATAAGCCTTCACCACTGTCAAAAGTGTGTATGCACATATACAGCAGTTAATGTATATTAATTGCTTATACAAATTTCAAATATTGACTTTCAAATTAAATTTATGTCTCCAGCATATTTTTGGGAAATAACTGGACCCGATTTCACATTTCAGGATGCATCGCAAATTAAAGGTGACCAAATCATTGTAATCAACCTATTTCAAATAAATGGTGTTTATGCATACTCATCTAATGCATACTCATCTAAAAATCCTGGGGGAAAATGCATTAAGACTAGAAGGTCCATAGAAATACTAAGCAGCAGAACTGTTTTCGAACACTGATAATAATATTGCAAGTTTCTAGATTGATTTCTGGAGGATCATGTGACACTGAAGAATGGCGTAATGATGCAGAAAATTCAACTTCGTCATCACAAGAATAAATGTAAAATGTATTGCAGTGGTAATAAAACTAAACTAAATCGTAATAAGCTTTGGACTCAGTTCATTGTAGTTGCATTGAAATAAGCAACCAGAAGAGTTGAGTAAATGATGACAGAGTTCCTCTTTTTTTTTTTTTTTTTTTTTTTTTATCAGCAGACTTCTGGAATTGCTCCAGTATTAAGAAGTGAGTTATCACCCGTCTGAAGTGCAGTTATCAGAGTGAATACCGACATGTTGTAACATGCCCCTACACACTCTACTCAGTGAAGGCTTTACTCATAACTCCTGACAGATCAGATATAGGCTGATACTGTGTGACGGGGCTACAGGCGGTATAGATCCTTCCACTAAGATAACTATTTAAAAACGCATGTATAACATGCTAGGTATGCTCTTGAGACATCCAACCTCCTTTAGTTGTGATCTGAGCACCCCCTGCAGTCATGAACTCAATGTTTCCGATCTGTAAGACCCCAGACAGCAGCTTGAAGACATCACGGATCTCTTCCTCAGTGAATTCCATCACCTTCAATGCTTCCTACAGCCATTAAACAGAATGAAAATATGAGCATGCTTTATTTGACAGATATTTGACAGCTGATACTGAATTCTTAAGGGAAAGAGAAAAGGTAATGGGATGTGGATACATCATGCTTACACATGCTTACTATGATCATAGAGTCTTAACCAATAAATATGTATAGGCGGAAAAACTCAGAATAACTCGAGTTAAATTAGTAATGTACTTCCGAACAGATTACAGAAAATAAAAGATATGGTGCCCTCTAGTGGACCATTTATTAAAGCCCAGTTGCATGGTATTAAAGGTTGTTGGTGGCTCAACCAAATGTAAAATTTCTGTCATTTACTCACTTTCATGTTGTTCCAAACCCATAAGACCTTGGTTAATATTTGAAACACAAAATAAGATCATTTTAATGAGACTTGAGAGGTTTATGTGCCTCTGTTGAAAGTCAAGGTGACCAAAACTTAAAACGATTAAAAAAGGTTAAAAAGGTGTTGTAAAATGAACCTACAGTACATAATTCAAACTGAAAGTCTTGTGAAGAGTTGTGATTGCTTTAATCATTAACAGGTTTAATTTAGTCTTCTTTTCACTGACTTGGATTAAACTGCTCTATGCATCTCGATTCATTTTAAAACACCTTTAAGAGCTTTTTGGATCTTTTACGTTTTAATTACCTGGTCAACGGGGATAGAAACCTCACCAGACTTCACTAAAAATATCTTAATTTGTGTTCCAAAGATTAACCCAAATTTTGAAAAGGCTTGGAATGATATGAAGGTGAGGAACAATGATAGACTTTTCATTTGTGGGTGAAATGTTGCTTTAAAATCTGTGTGCTCATGAAAAAAAGCAACTGCCTTAGAGCCAATAAACATACAGAATTGACTCACCATCACACTATCATAGAGGTGTTTGTCATCCAGGCTTCTGTCTTTCACACAGCCGGACTGGTTGAGGTAATGATACGCCTCAGGAGAATCAGCCAACATGTACATTTCTGATGAGAACAATCCATACCACAACACAATGGCCAAAGAGAAAAACAAAGAGCTTGTGTAACGGTGAAGTGTGTTACTCCTGTGCCACCAAAACTAAAGAAAACTAGATATAATGCTAAAATCTCACCTCTTTGCTCATACTTAGCACCTGACAACAATGCATAGAAAATATGGTAGTTCCTCTCTCCCGGATTCTGCCGCACAACTCGATTCTGAAATGCAATGACATTTTTAAAGCACAAAGCTTTTAGTACAACTGCTTAAATCCATGGCTAGAAACAGTCATTATTTTTATATTATCTGTTATATTTACAATACTACTACTACTAATAATAATAATAAAAAGATACCTTTTCAAGTAAATAATCAATAATACATCCCCCCTGGATATTTCCACTCTGAGAGAAGTGAAGCTGAATGAACTTGCCAAAGCGACTGGAGTTGTTGTTGTAAACGGTTTTTGCATTTCCAAACGCCTCCATTATTGGACTGAGAAAGCGGGAGAGAAAGGCCAGGTGTTAAAATGGACAGAAATGCAACAACATCTGTAAGAAGAGAGTAGGTGTGATAGAGCATACATGACCTGCTCTGTACGATGGCCTGCTCTACTCTGGTGGTCCTCTCTGACAGCGGAGAGCCTGAGGAGCTCTGACTCTTGACAGACAGGAACTTCAGCAGCAGTTTGGTGCTTTCTGTTTTCCCCGCACCGCTCTCTCCACTGAGAATGAATAAACATGATCTAAAACACATTTTGTCTGTGGTTTTTTGTTTGTTTTTGAAATAAGTCTGTTATGCTGCTTACCAAGGCTACATTTGTTTGATCAAAAATACAGTAAACAAAAGTAATTAAAATAATTACAGCTGTTATATTTGAATTTATTTCTATGATGGTAATGGAGAATATTTCAGCACACGATTCTTCAGAAATCATTCTAATATGCTGATTTGCTGCTTGAGAAACATTTCTTATCCATGTTGAAAACAGCTGTACTGCTTGATAATTTTGTGCAAACTATGATTGATATATATATAGCCTGCCTCTGCTGAATAATTTTTATCTTTGGTGGGGATAAAAAAAAAAAAATCCCGCGAACAGTGCCGAAGTTCCGATCTGAATCAAATGGTTCGCAATACGCGATCCGATTGGAGAGCTTCAAAACAGTGAATAATTAACCATACACTGTGTGTGGAGTTTAACTGATTCGGAGTTTCAAAAAGCTCAGTTGATACTTTAAATGTTTTTTGCTCACTTTCTTATATAATTTATACGTTGTTTGAATAACCGTGGAAATTAAATAATTAATCGGCCTAATGTTTTTATTAATTTGTGATCACTTTAATTAGTCTAGAGATTCCGTTGCATTTAAAACATTTCATGACATGACACATTTTCTGTTTATGATGTGCTTTATTAACAGATTAAACTAACATTAGTTTCCTTTAAAGCCTTACTTTGGTGTTGGGTCAACCTCCACCTATGGAAAGAGAAAAAAGTATTTTGGGAATTTTTGGGCAATTGGAAAGCCGGGACTCCCAAAGTGTCAGTGTGCTGCCCACGAGGATATTGGTGCCTAATTTTAAATGGTATATTGAAATGAATACAAATCGGATCACTGATCATAGCCAAAACACTACATTTAGTAACATCTGCCCCTTAATGGTGAATGACAGTGAATTCCCTTCATTTATTTTCAACACTTTTATTTTAGCACTTTACAAACTTTGTGAATTACTGAATATGTGAATAGTGAGTGACCGGTGGGTCAATTTTTCCTCCCCACTGTTCTAGATGCAGTTCCTTTAGGCCTGTAAAATTAGAAATTTCTAATTAATATGACCAAATACAATGTGTTTCACACATGGGGCAACTGGAACAAATTCATCATTACAAATTCTCACTTCAGAGGTCTTCTGATTCCAAGCTGCCCCTAAAAGCAAATAATTCTGACCTCCATGCCAAGATGAGTTATGCAATAAACCTTGCAGTTTATATATCAAACATAATCCATTTTTACATTCATCAGTCACACTCTGATTGGAGTTCTATGGAACAGCAGATGACCAAAACGCCCATGTGCATCAGTTATCTTGTGTGCATCTGAAATGCACAATTCACCAGCAGCTGTCTGATAAGCTTCATATGAAGAGGATCTGATTAATCATCCATTAAAATTATAATTCAACTCCATTAAATGTGATGTGATGCCTTTTAAAGAAGCAACTTCAAACTAGCAGGACGTTACCTGATGAGCACACACTGACTGTCATGTCTCTTCCACAGACAGCGGTAACACTCATTGGCCACAGCAAAGATGTGTGGAGGTAGTTCACCCAGGTGATGTCTGCTGTACACATCCACTGCCTCGGCGTCATACAGACCTAGTATCTGCTTATAAGGATTCACAGCTGCCAGGATGGAGCCAATGTTAGTCTGTAAGGTAGAATGATAATGAAAACATACAAGTTTGATCTTACACCGTTTATACATTTGATGTTGAACACAAGTAAAAACATGGAAAATGAAAAATCTGTAAAAGTATTTTGTATTGTAGCATTATTATGGTTCAAAAGTTTCCAAGTGTTGATGAAAGTAGTTATTTCTATGAAACATGGTAATAGTATGTTTTGTCACAGATCTTTGGATTCTACAGATTTCTACAGAAATCTACAGTCATTCCCAAAGCTCTACAAATCCACTGACAACTGCAGGTTCATTTGTTAAATATTTTTGGCTAATCAAATAATGCTTTTAGCTACCAATACACGTTTAACATGATAATTCCAGTATATGTTAAAATTCATTTTAACGATTAAGGAAATAGTAACGTAAAATGATAACAAAAACTATCAATAAATAAGAATTAAATAAAAATCTAACTTATTTCATAAAGCATGAATGCTATTTAGTTTCATACAGATAAAATGATCATAATAGGACAATTGTATTACAAGACCATGCAACCACTATTTTCTAAAAATGAAATCTATTAAAAATGCCATCAGCAATTTCTTGGGAAGAAAAAAGCTGCACAGCTTTAAGATTAAGCACCATTAAAGCTTCAAAGAATAAAGTTGTTTTCAGGCACAAGACCTTTCAAAGCACAGACCGTTCCATTGTTTACTCAAAAACACTGCAAATTCCACATTCCTATTTGAACGTAAAGAAGAGAACTAATGTGTGTGTCTGTGAACCTACTTAAGCAGATTTTTGGGGACAAATTTGTACTCAGAGGTGACCTAAATCTGATAAACCCTCTCTTTGGAGAAAGTACTCATTTGTAAAAACCATACAAAAATTCATGTTTGAATTTAGGGTTAGGGAGTGGATCAGGTTACAGTATTTATAACAAGCTGTACAAAACAAACAAAAGAGAAATCTATGTAGATCTGTTTTCAAAAATGAAACTTACATAAATGAGGTCCTTCTGGTATCGCAGGAAGAGGTTGTGCAAGATTGCGGCCTCGTGTAACTCGGCCAGAGTGGACATGTCCTCCACTCCACTGATGCTGGTGGGATGCATGGGGAAAACCTTGAGTCTGTTCACCTCACCCTGATCCAGAGTTATCACCTTCAATACACAAAATCACACATCCAAGGTGATTATGAACACACACTCAGGGCTGTCATCAGAGGAGCAACTGGGAATATTACTGTTTTCAGATTAACCAGAAAGTATACAGTATACAATGAACGCATACTTGACATTAATAAATATGCATTCTCGAAAGTGTGAAGAAATTAGCTGTGATTTATGCTGCTATGAATCAACAGTGCACTCAGGCAGGGCTCATTTACAGGAGTGTATGTGTGGGCCTGTAGCTTGTTTTACTAATGCGTCCGGACCTGCTCCATCTATCTGCCAAGCTGTTTCACATTCCTGAAACCATACCCCCATGACATCCTCACAGCACTTCTCTCACTTTCACTGTCCTTAGCACTTCTTCCACAATCTGTCCTCAGAAAACCTTGGACACACTTTTTTTGGTGAGAAATCTATTCAATGGGTGAAGTAACTGTTATCTCGGCCTAATGTCTTTATTTAATTGTGATCACGTTAATTAGCCTACAGATTCCGTCATATTAAAAAGATTTCATGACAACACACATTATATGGTATATTATTAAATATAAATTTCATAACATTTGTAATATAATACAAATATATTATATATATATATATATATATATATATATATATATATATATATATATATATATATATATATATATATATATATATATTTATATGTGCTGGTCATATAATTAGAATATCATCAAAAAGTTTATTTCATTAATTCCATTCAAAAAGTGAAACTTGTATATTATATTCATTCATAACACACAGGGTGATTTATTTCAAATGTTTATTTCTTTTCATTTTGATGTTTATAACTGACAACTAAGGAAAATCCCAAATTCAGTATCTCAGAAAATTATAATATTGTGAAAAGGTTCACAATTGAAGTCTAGTTCTGTAGAATACACAATCATGGGGAAGACTGCAGACTTGACAGTTGTCAAAAAGATGATCAGTGACACCTTGCACAAGGAGGACAAGACATAAAAGGTCATTGCAAAAGAGGCTGGCTGTTCACAGAGCTCTGTGTCCAAGCACATTAATAGAGAGGCGGAGGAAAGGAAAAGATGTGTTAGAAAAAGTGTACAAGCAATAGAGATAACTGCACCCTGAAGAGGATTGTGAAACAAAACCCATTCAAAAATGTGGGGAAGATTCACAATGAATGGACTGCAGCTGGAGTCAGTGCTTCAAGAACCACTACGCACAGATGTATGCAAGACATGGGTTTCAGCTGTCGCATTCCTTGTGTCAAGCCACTCTTGAACAACAGAAAACGTCAGAAGACTGGACTGCTGCTGAGTGGTCCAACGTTATGTTCTCTGATGAAAATAAATATAGCATTTCTTTGGATATCAGGGTCCCAGAGTCTGGAGGAAGAGAGGAGAGGCACACAATCCACGTTTCTTGAGGTCCAGTGTAAAGTTTCCACAGTCAGTGATGGTTTGGGGTGCCATGTCATCTGTTGATGTTGGTCCACTGTGCTTTCTGAGGTCCAAGGTCAACACAGCCGTATACCAGGAAGTTTTAGAGCACTTCATGCTTCCTGCTGATGACAAACTTTATGGAGATGCAGATTTCATTTTCCAACAGGACTATACACCTGCACACAGTGCCAAAGCTACCAGTACCTGGTTTAAGGACCATGGTGTCCCTGTTCTTAATTGGCCAGCAAACTCGCCTGACCTTAACCCCATAGAAAATCTATGGGGCATTGTGAAGAGGAAGATGTGATATGCCAGACCCAAGAATGCAGAAGAGCTGAAGGCCACTATCAGAGCAACCTGGGCTCTCATAACACCTGAGCAGTGCCACAGACTGATCGACTCCATGCCACGCTGCATTACTGCAGTAATTCAGGCAAAAGGAGCCCCAACTAAGTATTGAGGGCTGTACATGTATGCTCATACTTTTCATTTTCATACTTTTTAGTTGGCCAAGATTTCAAAAAATCCTTTCTTTGTATCTGTCTTGAGTAATATTCTAATTTTCTGAGATACTGAATTTGGGATTTTCCTTAGTTGTCAGTTATAATCAACAAAATTAAAAGAGATAAACATTTGAAATATATCAGTATGTGTGTTATGAATTAATATAATATACAAATTTCACTTTTTGAATGGAATTAGTGAAATACATCAACTTTTTTATGATATTCAAATTATATGACCAGCACCTATATATATATATATATATATATATATATATATATATATATATATATATTATACAAATGTTATGTGTGTTGAATGTGTCTTTTGATGAATGTAGTTCACATTTTTTATTGTAACTGAGATGGATGATAAATCCATTATCAAAAAGTGCAACTAAAATTGAATGATGTCATACAATAACAATCTTATCATTGTGGCTCGTCATGCCTATCTCCAGATAGATAAGCTTAATTGAGCAGACATGACAGGAAGTAAACAGCACTTTGACAGAATACCCGCCCCAATCTGAGTGAGATAATGTGATCTGTAAGGAGATACTGTACAAGATGCACAATCAATGTGCCGTAACACCTGAGGCTGTTTACCAAATAAGAGTTCATCACTTGTTCATTCTAGAACGCACTATTATAATGATTCATTCAAGTATAACGAAGCTTATAGCTGTGTGAATGTGTCTCAACGTTTACGTTTGCTGTGTGATGCCTCAACCAGGAATCTGCTCTCTATGGGTAATTTCTCAACACAGCAGGCAGCCAGCCAGCCGCGGGTCAAAGTTCATCCACAAAATACACAAGTTTGAGCCATATGATCCAATCACAAACATCCAGCACAGAAGTCAAGGATGTTTAAGCAATAAAACATTCCTGCTGATCTAGAGACAAATTCCCCAAATTCCTGTTCATGAGATGCTTGCTCCCACCGCTAATAGTTTGGCTCCCAAAGCTACATTTTATAAAGCCTCATCTGACTGTGTCGCTGTGATCTCACTGATGTCAGGCAATATATCTGATTGTGTAACACAATTAGTGGGATGTGACAACCCACTGAGCAGCATTGCAACTATAAAGTAAACAGTGAACATAAAAAATGGCCTACAGCGCAGATGATCATTTTAAACATAATGCAAGCTATCATAAAAGAACATGCTATTGCTGTCATTTGTTTTGAGCTTATTCTAAAGCGATGATAACTGACCATGCATTACAAATGCAACTAAATTGTCATTACATGTGTGAGATTTTTTCAAGACAGCAGTATAGGGTGTATTTAACACCTATGGTCATCTATTCACCCCGGGTTATAGTGGCCTGCTGTGCTCAGCAAATTGACACATATCAAGGAGCCAGCTTGTCATAGCGCCATGAGCACATTTCAGGCATTCAGACAGGACAATGGGTGTCAGTGCTGACAGTGTGCCAGACAACAGGAACATCGCCTCTGGTTGCTAAGCAATGGAGCAGCCATAGGAGTACTGGGAATCCTGATGATGAGGTCATCAATAAAACATGAGGAAAAAACAAGCAGTGCAGTCAGTTTGAAAAATTATGCCCTGTGCTTGATAAATAAATGGAATTTCCTGGAGTTATTATTTGTGTTCCAGTATGCAATCACTGGTAAGATACTACATTTTCAGTGGTTTAGCGGAACTGCTTCCATTGTCCATGCAGGTTTATCTCTCTTCCTCAGCAGCAAGACTTCCGCAGTGATTGTGCATCAGGAATTATTTAAAATCTTAATTTCATTTTGCATGCCTTGCATGAGAAATGACATATTTCTTACTGTAAGTATTCTACACTTTAAGTCCTAACATTCAATAAAAGCATTTGTGTACACATCCAACATCAATGCACTCACATGAGCACCAACAAACTCCTCTAAACATGCATGTTCACGTGAAACCATCTGCTAAATCCATTGATCTAAAGTTATTAAGTACACAATCAATGTTTTCCTAATGTGGCCTTTTCACCGAGGGCAGTGCTGCTGATTGACTCACCATTGTGACTAAAACAAAGACTATTTTGGAAGGACTGTGTTCAAACTAGCACAGATAATTATATGATGTACAAATTAAGCAATCATGTTTTGTAATGAGACATCACATCAAGGCACTTTTCTACACTCCATCTAATTAAAACATAATATTGTTGTCTGTATGTCTTAAGGAATAAAACTCTTGAATAAAAAATTATAAGTTCTAATGCAACTCAGCATTGTGTGCATATAATTAAAATGATTAGTTGTTAAGTGATTAAAGGTTTGTAATTTAAAGAGTAACTGGCATATTTGTTTCTCTGTTCTTCTATGCAAGTGTCCTGCGTGAGGCTTTGTGTTTGAAAGACCACACCCTGCTGTATTATTGAGCATGGCCTATATGAATATGCATGATGTGGGTGTGGTCTGGAGGACAGGGACGGCCCAGTAGTGAGCAGACACATGGAGGCCAGCTGAAATGGCTGTACTCTTCACAGGAAGCAGTATTCTCTCAACCCATCCGCTGTACAGGAGCTGAGTAACACCCTGCCCAAAGCAATCCCAGAAAAACACAGGGTTTGCTTTACAAGACACTAACTATAGCCCCAGTGAAAGCCAAGAGAAATGCTGCAGATAACTTTAAAAAAGTATTGAGGCCTTATTGAAGCTTTAAGTAAAAACACATTTAAATCTCTTTTTTTTTACATCAAAGACCGTAACAGATGGATAGAATGGTAGGTGAAATGATATACTGAGTTGTAGAATTATATATAGAAGAATGGAATGAATAACAAAATAATAGAACTATCAACAGAACAATAGAACAAAAAACAGAACAACAGAATGAAAGATAGACCAATAAAATGATAGAGATGACAGACAAAATGATATGAACTGAAATGCTGATACTGTGACAACAATATTTGTATTATTGTAGTGTATGATTGTAAATTCAATATTGTGAATTTGAACCTTTAATCATTACAAGCTAAAACATTTGTTTTGACTGTGATATACGGACTGAAAACTCTACAGAGAATACCTGGAGGAGTATGACATTTTAAAATGGAAAATGTGTAAGAACATTGTACTGAACGATAGAAAAATATAACGAATGAAAGAGCAATAGAACAAATATAGAACGAATGACAGAATGATAATATAACAATGACAATATATCAAATGACAGAACTATTGGTAACCAGAACTAAAGAATGATAGATTGATAAACAATAGACAGATAGCATAATATAACGAATAGATCGGCATACAGACAGATAGAAAAGAATGTTAGAATGAACAAACAAATGAACAATAAATATAGAATGAATGTTAGACAGGTTGGTAGATAGAAGAATAGTTGGATAGACAGATAGTCATGACTCTGTTGTTCTTCTGGAGGAGCCTGAGCTCAACTTTCACCCCAGACAGTCACAGAGCAGTGTGTCCGTCTCTCTACGCCTCACTGAACTCTACTCACACACACCCTCCTGATCTCTGCTGACCCCTGTTTCACTATGGATGCCACAGTACGCTTGTAAAAGAATGCACATTAAATCCAGAATTAAAAAACTGAACGTTTAATCTATTACTTAAATACTCAAATACTAAACTAGGCAAATGGCAATGAGTCTGAATTGATGTAAATGTGGACCAGAATAGTAAGAGATAAATCAATTTGTGCTGTAGCTGTCTGTTCAGAATGACACACACAGATCACTATTATGCATGCAAATTCTTGGAAGCCTTCCTGCAACAAAATGGTCCACTTGTTCTGTCAATATGTTACAAAGAATCAAATTTTCTTCTAAATTTGACATATAAACAGGATTAAAGATAGATTAAACATATATATATATCACATTCATACATTCTGAAGTACCAGGACAAAGCACACTGGCCACATGTTGACACATCTGATAAATATATTCTGACCTGCATTCTCATTGTGCTATGAGAGCAGGATGTCCGCCAGACACAAATCTTTAACAGAGGACCATACTGATTAAACACACTAGCTAAACTTGGCTCCCTTGTGGACATTCCTGCTATTCATCTCAAAGGTCTTTCTCTAGTGGTGCAAACCATGTACCTGCACAACCTCATACAATTAAGACCTTTAAGTTTCCGTATCTCTCTCAGACAGATGGGCAGTCCAATTCATTAAGAATAGAATGCCAAAAGCAATGACACAATCTTGTTTAGTCATAAATAAAGATGGAGTTTGGATGTTAAAGATCTTAAAGAGGTAGTTCACCCAAAAATTAAGGTTTTGGATGAACCATGTCTTAAAATACAGGCAAAATATGGCTTTAAATATGTGTCCTAAATGTGTTTTCAGCCAAGAGTCTTTCTTACCTCTCCATAGTCTGTGGTGAGGATGAGTGTCCTGTCATCACAGCAGCTGATGGTGGAGGGCAGAAGCTGCTCCTTATCCCGCACCCACACACGGGCTCCCTAAAAGACAGACAAACAGACCGTATGAGACACGAACAGCCAGAGAAGGCACAAGCATTAAAAATCTGGCTTAAAACAGACAGACATTTCCTTCCTATTTGGCTGGTACAGAAATTAAATATGTAGAATATTTAGCAGGCAACATTATGTGCCTCTAAAAAGAGCTTAGGATAGGAAAAAGATGATACAGAGAGAATATATGTGAGCAATTTCAATTGATCCAATAGCAATCAGCAATCTCAACCACAGCCCAACATGGTCTTTCCTTCATCATAATAAATGCACCACAAGCATTCCGTCTTGCTACGCTTTCATTTCATATACATAAAGTGGTGCATTTGACTGGGAAAAAGCTCCCACCCAATGGGTTTAAATGCACACTGTTGGCACATGGGCAACACAGAACCCTATTCATGCCAACAGCATATGCTGCAAACCAAAGTAAGGCCCTTTGGTATCATCAAACCCTGTACTTGTCTCTGTGTAAAAAGAAATGGTTATTTCTTATTTCAGAGTTATGAAGGGGCCTTTGCTTGTGCATTTGTCGCCATAATAGTGTTTTGAGTGGATACCAAGGCATTGCTAAGTGGTTTTTAGGGTGTCCTGGGTGGTTGCTTACTAGCTCCAAATCAATAAAGTCCAAAGACCCAAGTCGGATCACTCTGAAATGTAATGGCAACTATGTATTTAAAGTTTGGCACTTGTTCAAAATCTCTGATGATGAAAACAGCTGCAATGAAAGACTGGTCTAGCTATGCTTTTGTCTAATTGTGTGGCATCCTTTAAACAAAGCCGCCAACTTCCATGTTTTCAATCGGAAGGCCAAGAATGCAGAAAATGTAGATGTAAAAACAGGAAAACACAAGACTGGCAGCTAAGACCACTAGTCATTTCCTTTTTTTGTGAACCCTTAACACTGACTTAAGGGCTGTTCACACCAAGGACGATAACTTTAACGTTAACTATAACTGTAAAGTTTTAAAAAATGTTTTAATTCTAGAGGAATAGAGCCATTAATACCACAACTATAATAATTATAATAAAGCAGGGGAGTGATGTTGTTGGAATCACTTTCAGAACAATTTTTTGATTATCGATAAAAACATTGACAGCCATCCAGCATCCATCAGACTTTAAATAGCTCAAACATTTAAAGCAGCAGATGATAGAACTGCAGTGCATTCTTAAAATAAACATAATAAAACTATAGTTAGCATTATATATGAAGTTATAGCTCTGGTTGTGAATGGGTTTTTGGTGTGTATGGTGTGCCAGGTTCTGATGGCCCTCACGCTTACACTGACAGGCATTAATCTTCACAGCACAGCCATTCAGACGGCCAATGGAGTGTTGAGAGAGTAGTTTGTCCAACAGCACATGAGAACCAAAGGAAACCAGGAAACCCAAGCCCCAAGGTCAGAGCTCAGAGATATCAATCCTCATTAACTATTGATAATGACCTTACATGTGCAACAGCAGTGGGTCCCATTGGCAGCATGTGCAGGCACACACATCCACTCTTTCCAAAACAATGAAAAATGAAGATGATCATAGACACATGATCCACTGGAAAGGAGACGTGGATTATAATGAGTCCAGACACATTCAAGGTTTCAAGTAAAGGCATTCATTAAAGGGACAGTTCATCCATGAATGAAAAATCGGTTATCATTTACTCACAATCACGATGTTTGAGTATTCTAACCCATTTGACTTACTTTCTTCTGTTAAATGCAAAAGGGGAAACTTATAAGAATGTTAATGCTGCTTTTTTCCAAAAGTGATCAAAGGCTGTCAAGCTCCAAAATAAGAAAAAAGACACCATTGAAGTAACATAA
The DNA here is from genome assembly GCF_003368295.1 of Carassius auratus. Lineage (NCBI taxonomy): Eukaryota > Metazoa > Chordata > Actinopteri > Cypriniformes > Cyprinidae > Carassius > Carassius auratus. The sequence goes on from NC_039276.1 coordinate 24,674,161, forward strand.
AAGTGGTAAATGGTGCTTAGATTTCAGTTTGTTCATTACAAGGCTATCACATGAAATTGTAGGACTTGGAATATAGTGTACAAATTGTATGCACTTATCTATATTGTATTGACATTTTTGGATCTCGATAACACCTTGTCACCATTTACTTTAGTGGAGCCTTTTCACAGACTGTGGTGCTGCATTTCCAAAGTCCACAGTTATTAACATTTTTTGTTTTTTTAAGAAAATTTATAATGACTACCTCCATAAGTTAATGTGTGCCACTGACCGGCATTTACTGCCCAAACACAATCAGCTCCAGACAACAAAATACCTTTACTTAAAGGAATACATTTAATGCCACCAAAGGGCATCATTTTATTGAGCTGAAATCAAGGATAAGATGAGAGAGATCAGCCAGGTCTGTGACTGGGATGAGAGGAAAATGATTTAAGCACAGGGCTCAGAAAAGCCATTTCACGTGACATGACCGAACTGAATTAAATCTGAAGCAGGGTTTATGGATTAAAGATCAGATGCCATTGCTTAGACTCTTAGTGCATGAAACCAACAACCAAAAACAACAACAAAAAAAAAAAAACATATGACAGTTGCAAATTAAGGTTAATCACAAAAATCTTCCATGATGGATAATAATTCAGAGGTATATACCATTAATAAATGGGTATTGTGGTTTGGTCACTTTAATGATTTCTAACGTAAATAATAAAATGCTGGCATGGACAGAACTAATGATGCAGATAACTGTGGTTCAGCCTGCTGAAATCTAGCATTATGGGATAGAAGAACAAGGATTAGCTTTCATTAAATATTCAAGTATCATTCTGATGTTTCCCTAAGGAATGCTCAAATAATTCATGTTAGGCATTTTGAAAGAAAAAAAAAAATGGACAAAACAATTACACATGACCATGTAACTTGTCCATATCGTCAAAAATAATATCTTCAATTGGGTTGCTTTTTGAGAGGTATGCAACTTTTCACAGCAATCAGACAGACTGATTTTGTCCATGGATGATAAAATCAGTTAAAATTTTTACATATCTCCAGATGTATCTAGGGAGAAGATTATCATAAAAACTCTTTGACTTGGGATAGTAAACAACCACCAAACAAGCACACTAGCAGTTGATCTTTCTAGTCTACAGAGAAAAATACAGCCAAATAACAGATGTTCTCTAATCAAGGACACAAAACATGTGACTTTTCCCCGCATGACCCCATATAAAGGCAGAATGGACAGATATAAATTACACTTGTAGCATCTGGCCAAGTAAAGCCATTGGGCTCAACAAACATCTTTTTCCCAAAACATTTCTTTTTACTGCATTACCATGTGATCTTATTTTAAATCATGCTGAAACAGCAACAATGGGTTCTTCCTTGAGGTCCTGTATTTCATATTTATTTTGAGAGAACTCAAAGAAGGAGATAAACAACTCTGAAAGTCTTATAATGTCCCCACTATAATGACAACGTTTAAGACCAGACATGTTTCCACTGGCACTGCTGGAAACCGCCACATGATGTCATCGATTATGTGGTGAGGTTAACAGATTTTCCAGAAGCGATCTCCATGAAGCGTGCCTCTGAAAGGACAGCAGTGTAAACCTGCTTTGTGCATGGGGCGTATTGTATAGGCAACAGATGGTCACTGACACACAAACCTTCCGCCTCCTTCCATTCGCTCCTCCACTTCCATCATTTCATCCCTTCCTTCCCCCACCTTTCCATCACATCAGCCGTCTCAAAACAGAATGGTCATGCTCGGGTCCCAGAGGGCAGGTGAGCAGAAATCCCTCAACAAAGGCCAGCTGAGCAACTATGAAGCATGGTTTTGTCTGTCAAACAGCAGCACACGTGCAAACAAAATAACTCCTTCATATTATATTGTATATTAGAGTAAGAGACATTAATCCGGTCCTTTCAGCAGAAATGCCAGTGGATCGATAGCAACATTCTTCTCTGCTATACATATCTTTGATTTCATTATGACCAATTCATCCATGCATGGGTATAATTTTTTTTTTTTATGTTTAGATCTTCATTCATTTTTAATCAGAATGTCATAACTCATCTTCCAGTGAAAATCTTAAAGCCACCTCTTTCTTACAATTAACTGCAAGCTCACATTCAGATCTGCCTTTATGAACAACCAGTGGACAGAACCAAGACGCCACCTTACACTTTTACATTTTCAGAAGTACATCACAATATGGACGGAATAACCTGTCACTACTTGAATTACAGTATGACTAATCTAGTTTTGTTAAAACAAATAAATACAAAAAAATGTGAAATTAAAAAGATCTTAATTCTTAACAGTAACTGTTCACTGTTAACACAGAAGAGTAAAATGGTCCCTTGCCCTTTAAAACATAAAACACGATTTAAAACGCTCCGTCAGTCTGAACCCTCACAAACGGCTACTATTACCTCTGTGTGTTTAACAATGCCAAATTTGGAGGAGATTTGCTAATTAATGAGCCTGAAACATTAATGAGACACAGTGCAAGGTGGCGTGTCTCTTTATCCTTGTGGCAGGAAGCCCGAGACCAAGAGTATCGAGTGATCCAATCAAGTCAACAAAAGAAAACTAATCAACATCCACCAAATTAGATGTTATTTGGCAATTAGTCCTAAACAATTTTTTTTTTTCACTCACACTATTACTAATCCTGGGATGATGGATTATGCATGAGACAAAAAACAGAGGGACAGGGAATTTATTAGACATTTTGTTTAAGACAGCTTGTTACAGAAGAACTCCTGTGGACTTCCCAAATATCATAAAGATGCTTTTAGAAAGCAACACTACATTTTAAAGAGATTTCTGATTGAGATCTCAAATAGTGACACTGATTCAGATTATCATAACAATACTGACCCTCCGCTGACCTCTGGCTCTCCTTCAGTGCAGCTGTCCAGATGTGAAGAGCTCTTCATATTACTGAGGGCCTGAGCTCTACCAAAGAGTAAACCGTCTGATGAAACTCAGTACTGACTGACTTTAGACTGCACAGTAACAAACACACATACATACACATACCTTTTAGCAAGTCTTGGTTTAATCTGTGAATTGCATGCATCTTTCTTGTAAATATCTTAAGACAATAACAGAGCAAAGAAAACAACCGTGCAAAAAATGGTTTGAACTCATTCCAGCAAACCTTTTTCTCCATCATTAGTACTTCTACTGGTCCAACTGCTCATTTACTGTGCTATAGGACAGATGACAGTTCAAAGCTATCATAAAACTGCACTTTCATATATAAAATCAGTCAATGGAAAGTTTTAGTTAAGTTGCAGAAACATGGATCAGGGATTTGATCTACAGGATAGCAGAGTAGATTAAAGAATAGTAGAGAAGGAAATGGAGAGAAATTGGCCAAGAAATGAGCAAAATTGGTTGGTATCTGATTAGATGGACGGAAATTACAGCTGAATTTACAGGCTCAAGTTAAATGTTTACCAGATCTACATATGTCATTTAAACAGTGTTGACCAGGGCTGGTTTAAGACAGTCAACAACTGACTAGCTTGTTGTTGCTTTAGCTTTCAAATTGTAAGTGACTGAAATTTGGTGAATTTAGAGTTACTATTATTTCTGCAACAAATTCACTTGTTCAAATGATAAGCATACACTACCATTAAAAGCCAGTTAGATCTCATGGTCACCAAGACTGTATTTATTTTTCAGCAGCCATTACAACTCTAGTCTTCAGGGTCACATGATCCTTCAGACGTCATTCTAATATGCAGATTTGCTGCTTAAGAAACATTTCTTATTATCAAAGTCAAAATCAATTTTATTGTAATTTTTAGCACATTGCATGGCAATGACTAGAAGCGAAACATAGTTCCTTCATTATTGTTAAAAAAAAACAGTTGTGTTGATTGACACTGCCTCTGCTTTTTTTCTGAATAACTTGATAGAGAGTTCGAAAGAACTTCATTTATTTGAAATGGAAATCTACTGCAACATAAGTATAACATATATTTATAAACATAACATAAATGTCTCTACTGGCTTCATTGGCTTTCTAAGATTATGATTATTAATTAAGTTAATGCAACATAAAAAAAAAAATACTTTTTTGCACATCTAACCACTTGCTCAGTAATCCAACTCTGGATTACTTTAAAATACATGACAAAAGCAACTGAACCACACAAAAGATTAATGCAAGCCCAATCTAGTGCAAGAGGGGAACTGTACCTTAGGATGCCTACTGTATGTCACATGCTACCGCGGCCACCAAGTGAAACCAAGACAGCTTTCCCTACCTTGTGTTAACCTCAACCTCCCCAGACCTGCATTACATCATGCAAGCCAATGAGAGCTTTGCCTCACCTCGAATCAAGGTCCTCACTGAAATGATGTTTAGAGAGCCCTTATGTCATGCTCAAGCAATACGAGTACAACATGAAGAATTTAGAACATGTAAATTCACAACTGAATTGACAGTAGAGAGCGAATCAGAGAAGGAGAAGTGTTTTGTAAAAGATCAGATAAACAGCCTTGACACTTCGTCACCAGGCTGACAGCAGTATGAATAAATGATGGAAGCTGAAGCTGTTTAGAAATTAGCTAATAGAGAGATCCTGGTCCCAGGGGAAGGACACTTCCCAGACTTCCCCCAGACCAGACAATGGACAGAAAGAGTGCTATTAGCATTGAGAGATGGTGACACTTAATGGTATTAACCTTACAACTGAGATGTTTGACTGATTTGCATAAAGCATTGTCTGGAGTCGGTGATTAAGTGTCATGACAGGTGGTATTTTATTCTAAATAAATGACACTTGAAAATGAAAGAGGAAAAAAGGGAATATGTAATGTTTGGTGCTGCAGCTACCACAATTTTGAAAAGAGCACTGATTGGACATGAAATGACATGAAATTTGATTTCAAAACACCTATGAAAGTAGACTGGGCCATTTCTGGGGTATTTGTTTCCTGTTAAAACTTTAAAAAACTAGTTCCTTTTTTGTGTGTACGCTATTCGTAAAGCAAGAGCGCGAGTATAAACAAAATTATAGTATAAATTAGATTACTTTACCTGATAGGCGCGATGATGTTTAATGTCCCCAACAAGCTTTGGAGTCCAATTTAGGCACTTAGCAACTGCCTTTTTTCAAGACAAGTAAATGATAATGTAAATGGTTGGTTGCCATTTTAATGCCATATCAGCTTTTTTTAAATGTTGAGTAATATGTTGAAATGGTATAAAAGAGTAATTTAAAAACGTATAGGTTTTTTGAAAGTTCTCAAGACATCATGAGGGAATATTGACAGGGTATTACTATATTGTTGTAGAATAAAACCTAAAAATATTTCGTATTAACCACAGACCTTATTTCAGGCATTTAACTAAAACACCATTCCAAAAAACGATCTGACTTCAGGACAATGGAACCGGAAATGCTAAAAATGGCCTACAAGAAGCCATCATCCCTGCAGAACTCTTAAGTGCAGACACAACACAAGGATGAAACTTCCTAGTGTACAAGTGTTGAATGCCCGTGTTCGATCATGCTATCAAATGGAGAAAATAAGTACAATTTGGGCTTAAGTGGTAAAGACTGGATGCTGGAAGTTGGACAAATTATGTCCAAACACATCCTTTACCCCCTTAAGCAAAGCCAAATATTATACTAAAGCCAAGTGTATTCAAATGAACAACAATCTCAAAAGGAAGCATAGTATTTTCTAAACAACTGTAGCTCTATGTACAGAATCACACCACAAATATTGAGCACATATGAGTGATAGTGCCACACAGGTCGTGCTACCCACAGAGAACATAATGAGAAGTGTATTTCTCTGATGGAGGAGTTGGTTGGGGCTCCAAAGCCTCAAGTTATATGCTTGGCCACATCCAGTAAGCAAACAGCTAGCTTGCTGATCATCTAATGATGACTAAAACCAGTTTAAACACCATTTACAGACACGTATAAATAAATTAATTACAGTTATTTCAACATGGTAGGTTTCAAAAAACCCATTGAACCCATTTTTTAACCTATGACTGTATTCCACAACATGTCACAGATGTCTCTCAGTGAGGTCTTAATCACAGGGCAAAACTTGTGCTAAAATAGGAAACTTGCCATCTGTGCTGGATAAACAATTACATGTTTGTTTGTTTTTTTTCTCTAGATGCTCTTGGTAAGTGTAGGATTATGTAAATTTCCTTCTATTAAATTGGTATTCACCTAAAAATACAAATTCTTTCACTAATTACTTAGTAATAAGACTTTTATTCTTAAGGATAAAAATGTAGAGATTTCTTTCCTTAAAAACATTTACACTTTTTTAAAATGTTCATTAAACATTGTGAAAGTAATCCACATGAACTGAGTTTAACGCAATCACTTTATATGACGGACATATTTATTTTAGGCTATATAATTTTTTATTTATAAACACTGATAAATGCATATATACATAGAGGGTTTCAAATATGGTCAAGAGAAGCTCAAAAGTGCTTGCTTGATGCATGAGAATCAGTGAAGTTTGTTTTTGCGTAGCATGTATGCATTGTGTGTACACATTTCATTAACTGCAAAAAATACCACAGAAGATAGATAAGTCCTGTATATACCAGCAACATTAATTTCTCATAATATTCCAACTGTATTGATGGTCACAGCCGGTTTGACATTAAACAAGCTTAAACTGAAGGATGATATTACATGTCAGCTTTGCAACTACTTAATCTTCTTACAGATAAAAGCCTAAAACATTTAGAAAATATTTATTAAAAAAAGAAATATCAAAAAGAGATTAGTACAATATCAAAGCAAACACTGTCAAATATTAGATCAAATATTTAAGTACCAATTTAAAATAAATGTCCTGCACCATTAACCATACCCTGCACCTCTTATGTGTTTTTTTTTTTTTTGGGGGGGGGGGGGGGGGGGCTACTCTGGAAGAGACAGTGAAAATGAGGCCTTCCATGGCCCCAGTGAATTTTTTCAGGGGTCTAATCAGGGGACCATCCTTGTGAACAGATTATAGCACAAGAACTGAGTTTTTAAAGCCTGTCTGCTCTCAGTGCCCCGAGCTACATAAATAATGCTGCACCATCATCAGAAGGACAGGAAGGATGGGGTGGTACATTTATTATGAAAAGGTGGGTTTTCCTGACTAATTTATTGGCCCAGAGTGGGTGATAATTGTACCGATGCTCTATTATGCCAAAACATTTAAACATTCATGAATCTTTCTCACTGGAAAACTGTTTTTCAAGTCACTGAGCTTCCTCTATAAGGGTTTTAGCAGATCATTGTTTTTTCATGAACTCTTACAGGTCTAAAGCAGCAGAAAGTGATCTCATGCTGCTATAGAGGTCAAAAAAAAAAAAAAATCTGTTAAATGTAGCCCGCTATCACAGGTCCTGTTCTTTAGGAAAAAAATTTAAGCAGAGAAAACAAATGACAGTCTACAATCAGTTTCACTAAAAAGAAATTAACCCTGTATGATTACAGTTTGGAATTAGCACAATTACTATTTTCATAGGAAGGTGAGTAGAATCTGAATCTGAAGCCCTCCGGCCTATGCAACACGTATTGTAACTACAGAAAAGATGAAAAACACAAACCAACCCAAACATTATCCACCAAAAAAGTCTCTCAACCACTAGCGAACCTTTAATAGTCCTCGAGCTGCCTGAATGGTATATTGGCAAAAACTGGCAGCTCCTTACACATAATTTACCCATTAAGCAAAACAAAAGCCTTTTCAATATGCTCAATTTGGTGTTGATGGCGAGGAAGCACAGCCGCTGTACCTCAGCAGGGGGCAGGAGCAGCGGCAGATGGAGATACAACTGACTGCAGAGGTACAGTATTAAGAAATGAAGGGGGAAGGGGTCCAGTGCACACACCATCCTCCAAGGAGTGGACAGGGGAAGAGCTATTTACACAGACCGCACCCTTTAAAAGACACTGCAAAGTGTTGCTAAAGAGAATTGCCATTAATGCCTTTGATAGTGCAGCTAAAACAGCAATGTCTGGGTCAAAAATTACTCCAAAATGAGCTCTTTGAAAAAAGAATGCTATAGAAAATAGTGATTATATAATGTACCAAACAATGAATTACCTCTCTCTCTCAAAAAAAAAAAAAAAACATTGGGTCTAACAGTCTGATCGCAACAAAAGGAACAACACTTATTATATTCAGTACCTCAAAATGTATGTCTTAAACAAATACACTGCAATACAGCACACCAAACGGGATGTGTTCTTACTGAGTCATGCTTAAGACTTCTTGAGCCATGGACATTGTGGTTTACTGTACAATGTTTCCAAAAGGGCTCCAAAACCACCATACTGTGAACATCTGAGAGTCTTTTTCTAGCCTTTTTTGAAAGAATGGCACATGCAAGCTTAGGCAGTTAAGGGGGGGGGGGGGGTGAAATGCTCGTTTTCACTCAATATCCTGTTAATCTTGAGAACCTATAGAGTAGTACTGCATCCTTCATAACTCCAAAAAGTCTTTAGTTTTATTATATTCATAAGAGAAAGATAGTCTGTACCGATTTTTCCCGGAAAAACACGACCGACTGGAGGCGTGACGTGTGGGCGGAGCTAAAGAATCACGAGCGCGAGTAGGCTTTTGCGTTGAGAGCTTTTGGAAGCTGTGACATTACCGTGAGGGAAAAACCAACCAAAACAAACCATGGCTAACAGTCAGATTCAGCGTATATTTATGATCCAGAATCAGATCCCGAGGCTGAAACTGAATGAGAGCAGCAGCAGCAGCAACGACTCGCTCCGAGCGGGGCTCGAACCCGGGTCTCCGATGGGAGGTGGACGCACTAACAAGGAGGCAGAGACATTTTAAGCTATTTTACTCACCGCCTGCGGTTCCAACACACGATCGTGACCCTTTTTCGTTGGGATTGCATCATCCTTAAGAAATAAACGATACGCAAATCCATTGTCAAACTGGGCCTTGTTTGTAAAACAAGCATCTTCGAAATGCAGGGAACAAACACTTGCACAACTCCGTTGATGCTCTGTAAAAACTCCATCCACTGGTCCCTTAATGCTGTTTTTTCTTTGGTAATCTGTGCAGGGTTGTCTTGCCCTGGCAACCAAAAACACACTCCTTTTGTGACATTTCGTGACGCTGTCGCTGTGATCAGTGATTGTCTGTGCTCAGCCTCTCAGTTCTGTGCTATACGGGAGCACGCGCTCTTCCGGCAGAAGTGCCTCAGGACCCATATAAGGAAATTCCGCTCCATCTAACGTCACACAGAGCCATACTCGAAAAAAACTTTCCGAAACTTGTGACAAACCGGAAGGAGTATTTTTGGAACAGAAATACTCCTTCAAACATACAACTTAATTTTTGAAACTTTGTCCATGTTTAGCATGGGAATCCAACTCTTTAACAGTGTTAAAGTGTTAAATCATCCAACAAAAACTGGACACAAAGAATTAATCCTGTCAATATCCACACACAAAAACTGTAAATGACAGGCAAGCTTTAATAAATAAGTCAGTCCTGAGAAGCTGTGAGCCTTGCTAAAGTTCAGGCCACAGTGAAAAGGATTAACATGACCTTGTGGGATGGCTGCTGTATACATGTAGCCCAACTCAACTAGCAATCCGGTTTGAACTGATATAACTCCTGCACGTGTGAGAGGACAATCCATAATTGACTCCTACAGTCAATCCTATGACTGATCATTTCACAAGAGATTACAGCAATGCAACTGGGTGCCTGGAACCTAAAACAGCTTTATTGAGAATAAACATGCAAACACCAAAAAACGTTCTCTATATATGGATTCTCCTGAAGAAGATATGTACCCATGTAAAGTATGACAAACAAAATAGACACTGCAGGGAACAGGAACACACACAAAAAAATCTATTTTATTGTTTTGTAATTCTGTACTTCTTGACTAGTACGCCCAACAGAGCAAAGAGGAAAAGCTTTGATTTCAGTTTAGGTTGTGTGAGGAAGTCAAAGCCACACTGAGAAGAATAGTGTGAAACCCAAACCAGAGGAACTTCAAATCTAAGAGCTATGGGGTGACCAAGAGGCATGGCTTGGAATCCCGGGTCAGGATTAAAGAGACTGAGATCCTCAGGACAGGAATGTATCTGGAAAAGGAATCCGGTGTTGGATGGGAGACAGACGCTTTAAAAGTAGGAATTCCTTTTTTAAAGCAAGTCAGCTGTTGTTCCAGGCGACATGATCACTACATCGAAGTGGGTATTTTTAACATAGCTGACACTGGACTGAGCCGGAAATGTATTTGTGGTTCTGTTAATGAATGGACGCATGTGCTGTTTGAGGAATGACCTGCATTCCTCTGGTCAGTATGTGAACGAGAAACATAAACATCCCTGCATGCTATGGATGGGCATTAGTGCCAGAGTAAATTAACATGTACAGTAATTGCAAGACTTGATTTCAAAGAAACACATTATGAATAATTATCATGTATTATACCCTTTAATAACCCTTTATAATGGATTATACTCAAAGGCTTTAAGTAACGTGTTACCGAAAAAACTTGTGTAAGAAAGAACATCCAAACACTACTCAAACATGCATTACAAAATTTTATTAGTAATGTTTCAGTCAATTAGTATGTAGGTTTTTTCGTTTTTTTGAGTATACTTTTATCTGATGCAACTATGAATTATTCGGATATAAGGCACTATATTTTCAATTTATAAAATAAATAATTTGAAATAGTTACAATATAGGCAAAAAAAATCAGTTTCTAATGAAATTACAGGCTGACAGCACTGAATGAAACAGCACTTTTCCAGTTAAACATTTTGGCTGTGTAATCATCTATTTCATGCATTACTGAAGAATGACTAGTTTTAGTTACTACATATGCATTCATCAACAGTGAACACAACACTCTGAACAGTTCAATTATCCAAATACGCAAATTTCATTTTAATACATTTTGAATGGCTTTCTAAATGTTTATAATTTAGGTTTCTAAAACACCCTATATATACTGTTCTAGGAACACAGGGTTAACTCTGACTGTAAAGTCTAGATGAGACTAGGTGGGAGAGCTGAACGGAACGACAAGCCTATATGCTTCATAAATCTCTCTTTGGGTGTATAAACCAACTAGTCTGTCTGGGATCAACCAAACTTAGTCATAAGGATCAGTAGCCATGGGCAGGTAAGCTCCAGCAGGATGATCAAAATGACACAATCTGAGTATTCAATAATCTAGTGACTCAGCAGCTGGCAGAGGAAGGAGGAGGGTTTGTCTCAGGGAGAACACCGCCTGGAGGGAAAGTTAGGGATTTGGCAATATCATTACGCCTTGTCCCAACAGTGGATTTCGATGGAAAGGCAAGGTTACGACCTATCAGTGAAGCATAACAGCGGGAATGTTAGTGTAACCCTGAATTATAAATCATACAAGCAATGTGAAGAACACAAGAAGTGTAGGTCACAGCTCAGTAAAATCCATCCTGATTATCAGACACATTGTTTTAATAATTCCAAATCATACTTTTAACTCATGCCTCAATAACTCTGATTTAGATCTGAATTAAAATGCTTTCAATGTTTCAGATTAATTAAAGCCACACTGGCCTATGAATGGGAACTTCCTCCCGAAAGCGGCCCAGGACTATAAATAATCATGGAATGTTTGCATTGCTACTTCATTCTGGCTGGATCCACGCATCTGGGTCCAAGCTCTTAATCTTAGATGTGTCTCAGACCCTTTCTGTCCTCCATCCAACCCAGACAGATGTTTAATTACTCTTCCCATTTAAGCTCTGCGGTGAAAGCCTGACTTTATATGTGGCTTCATATCTCACAATACAACATAGTATTTGAGTCTGTCTGATAAAGTAAAAGGGTTGTGTAGAAAATAGCTGCTTATTAAATGAGGCACAAATAACTATTCTTTAATTAGACTCTTCAAAACATAGACCACCAAAGTTTGGAAAGAGCAACACATGCAGTGCTATCTACTATTTAGTGATTTGAAATATTGGAAGATTTTGGATTTTAAGGCAATCCAAAATCTGTACAGTAATATCTAGTTTATACTGCTGCAGTGGGTCAGTGTGCTGTGTGTGAGGTCTGAGCTTTCATTGCCAGCAGGTTTGTTCTCATGCTGACAGAGACTCAAGAGCAAAGCAGACAGAGGGAGACATTAAACACATCCTGGGGGCTCCTCACTGGGGCATTTATGATCAATTTACTCTGGATCAAGATGGTATTTTGTTCACCGCTTTTCTGCAAGCGCTAGTGATCTTCAAAGGCAGTGATCTGGTGTTAAATAACCTTTGAACTGGTAATGAATGTGAGAGGGACTCCCCTTTATTTCTCACCTGAAGTGACAGAAAATCCTAACAGATTTACCACCTAATAATGAACCACAACAAGTACTGTTTACACTTTATAGACCATGTTTTTATAGTTACAGTTATTCAGCAGAGGACTGTACAACAAAATACAAAATGTATTTATATTTCACATGTGTATGTATATATATATATATATATATATATATATATATATATATATATATATATATATATATATATATATATATATATACAATTATTAAAATACTTTTCTACGTATTAGTCGGGTTTAAAGGGTTTTAGTTCATGACAGTTTAATATGGCAAAGTGATCAAAACTTGAAGTAAGCTCAGAAACATTATTTTAAAGGCAGCACTATCACAAAGGAAGCAGGGAGAGACGGTTCCAGTGAAGTGTTCAAGTCTTCCACCCACCTCAACAAAAAAAGTATCCATCTGTATTTAGGTCCTGTCCAGTGTTTGGTGCTCTGGGTACCACTGACTCTGTAGAGATGCTCTTCATTCACGCGTATGCTCTCCAACACCCAGCTGAAGTCCCCATCGCACCATCCAGACAGTAATTCCTTTGAATAAGCTTAAAGTTTTCTTGAAAAACTGATTCGGATACCGCTATGAGGGGTGGATGTCTCTTCTGTGATTTTGAAGAAGCTCGTGTGTATCCAGCAGCGGTCCGGCTCGTCTCACGCGGCGTGCGCTTGTCTATCTTTGTGTAGAGAAACCACACAGAGGCCACCGGCTCATTTGGGTATGACGGCTGGAGGCGGGGCTTGACATAGACACCCCGCCCACTAGACACACCCGTGTGAGAGCGCGAGAGCCGCCTATAATGGCATAGGACTCCGTCATAGGAAGGGTTTCTTCACCTTTATTGTTATATTGTAAGCAAATTTTCACATTAGCTTATTTTATTTGTGTCATTTTGAACGTTTCACCAGTTATTTTAAATGTAGCCTATTCATAAAAAAAAATACATAAACAATATGAGTAACATATTTAATGCTAATTAATGCATGTGTATATGTGTTTCTGCTGTTAACAGTTAACATGTTGATTATATATACGTGTTTTTCATTTGAAGGCAGAAATTGGTCAGACTTATTATAATTGTATAAATAGCTACTTTCATGGATTTATTTATTCATTAGCGTTCCAGTAGAAAGAGAAAAAACAATATATATCCAGGGAATTCTATTTTGGGAAAAATCTTCTGGAATGGCTTTGACCCACTTAGTGTCTGGATTACCACTGTTCTCTTAGGAAAGTCATCCAGATTCACCTTAAGTTCCTACATATCAGTCATCATTGTAAAACATTTAAAGAAAATTAATTGCATATGCTAATTAACAACTCTATCCATAAAATATGCATACATATATTTATGTGTAATACAAATATCAAATCAGTATTTGGTAATGGTTATGAATGATATGTTAGATGGGGTCCACACCCTGACATTCTGTCAGTATCAATAATGAGAGCCACTATCTCTGGTGGTTTGACCCTTACAATGAGATTAATGATATTCAAGTGAGCTCCTATGAGTCTCTATTAGGACTCTATTAGGAGTCACAGGCTGAGGGAGGTGTGTCCGTGTGAATGTGTTACTGCTGCTCTTGCTGTAGGCACTGTGCTGTGACCTATCTCATTTAAGTTAGCTTTCTATCAGCCAGGGCTGCAAGGACAGAGAAAGGTATAGGTTTGAACAATGAAAAACTGAACTCATGGTGTACACAAAATATATATATATTTTTTTTTTGACTTTTGCTGTGGTCTTTGGGAGTTTGGGACATGGCATGGATGTTTTAAAATGACTTGGATCCCCAAACTACAAGTCTGAACTCAAAAGTACTTTGATATAGGCCCAAATTTAAGTGCAACTGTCCTTGAAAATGTATGTCCTATAACATTTTCAACTTAAATGGAGTCAAGTGGTTCTTCTGGGGATAAAATAATGTCCTCCCCTAAACTCTATTCTGTCTGATCCATGGCTTTATATTCAAAGTGCTCTGTCATAAAAGCACTCCGTAGGACTGAGGAGGACATTCATCTCTGGTTGAGTGGACTGCGAAAGTTTAGAAGCCTTAAAGATGCAGTTTAAATGGCATTGCTCCGAATACTGAGTTTTGAAGTGAATACAATTTATATGGCAGGATTAATAAGATTTCTTGTAAACAACTGTGACAACCATCATCTTTATAAACGTAAAATGAAAGAGCGGAAATTTTTTAATATTTAACAAATGTTTCTTGTTCCAAAGATTGCCAGACAAGAAGTAGTTCATGCTTCTGATCAAAGTCAATACAGAATATTTAGTGCTGTCTGTGATGACAGACTTGCCTGCGCAAATACAGAGATGCTTACAATCATAAGAGCTGCATACATGAATGGACTCTGAAAATGGGTGCCTCTCTTGAAATTGTTTTTTTATTCAGTTATTAAAGAAATGGTTTGATCAAAATGAAAACTTGTTGAAAATGTATTTTTACAAACATGCAGTTTTTGTTAATTGATGGACTGGAGTTGGGTTGTGGATTATTGTAATGTTTTTATCGGCTGTTTGGACTCATTAGAGACAAATTTTGGCATCCATTCACTGCAAAGGATCCATTGGTGAGCAAGTGATATAATGCAAAATTTCTCCAAATTTATCCCAATGAAGAAACAAACTCATTCATTTATTGGTTGCCGTGAGGGTGAGTAATTTTTTGGGGTGAATTACTCCTTTAAGAAGAGATTAGCCACCGTCATGTGTAAACTACAGAGAACATGTTCAGGACTGGAAACATTCTTTTGTATTTCTGAGCCAGGTTTAACCTAACAGGTTACTTTAATTTTATGCTTTAATCCCACGGCCCAGGCAAATTGATTACTTGAGTATGCAGTGAAGCTCATTACCTAGATTTATATCCAGCTCTATTCAGACAATCAAACTGTATTTTGTGCATATTTCAGATCTCTCTTACATCAATTCAAAATGCTGCTATAAATAGCCTTTGACTTTGTGTTTGCTTTAGACTGAGGCATGTGGCTGGTATGAGAATGGCATCAGGTGCCGGTGACAGATTCCAGCAGAAGGAGATCTATTAAATGACAATTTCATGCTAGGTTGCTGATCATTGTGATATAATGTTATATTGCTTTATGCTTATCTGGAAATGATTTGTAACAAGTGCTGTTTCTTTATGATAGTAATTCAGATTACAAATGAAAATAAATGAAATGAAAAGAAAATCTGAATGATCACTTTGAACTTAAGTGGGCTTTTATGACATTACCAGTATTCATGGATGATGTACATTGTCTGTTTGGATGGGTGAGTGTTGTGTTAGAGTGGTGCACCAAGCCCCATGTATTTCAGAAACACAAAAGAAAGTCGATTTGTAATTAGTATCACACCATTGCATAATCTAACCCAGTTATGGTGCACTTGCTGATTAGCATAATAGAAATTTCAGGTCAACAAATAGATGAAGTCTTGTGCAATACCTGAGGTCAGACAAAGAGCTCAGACAAAGGCAGGCACTGACTAATCAGAGCGGCCCATGAGGAAATGGGGGAGGGGAAGAGACTGGCAGTGTTTCTGTAGCTCTTCTTCATTAACCAGCACCAACTCTATGTGATACATGAAGTCATTTTATTATTTCAGGTTCAGCTTTCGGAGAACCATGTGTTTGAGAAAACAATATGCTGGATTCTGGACGAAACAAGAATAATATAAAAAAATGTGTTAAAAATAGTTGTTGAGCTTGGAGTGATAGCTGATGACAGTTTTCTGTTTAAAACAAATTATCTGTGGGAAAAAAAACTCATTTGGAAAGTTTTTTATACAAACATTTTTATCAATATGCAATTATTTTAATTATATATGAATATATTTTATAATGATTTGATAATGTAACTGCATATTGATAAAATGTTTTGTCTAAAATACTTGTTTTAAACAGAAAATTATGTCTGTCATCTGTCACTCAAAACTAATTAGATCCTTTCAAAGACAAAAAAAAAAAACAAAAAAAAAAAACAATAATTTTAATACAAACCCGATTCCAAAAATTTGGGACACTATACAAATTGTTAGTAAAAAAGGAATGATAATTTACAATATAATTTACAAATCTCATAAACTTATATTTTATTCACAATAGAATATAGATAACATATCAAATGTTGAAAGTGAGACATTTTGAAATGTCATGCCAAATATTGGCTCATTTTGGATTTCATGAGAGCTACACAAAAAAGTTGGGACAGGTACCAATAAGAGGCAAGAAAAGTTAAATGTACATATAAGGAACAGCTGGAGGAACAATTTGTAACTTATTAGGTCAATTGGCAACATTATTGGGTATATAAAGAGCCTCTCAGAGTGGCAGTGTTTCTCAGAAGTCAAGATGGGCAGAGGATCACCAATTTCCCCCAATGCTGCGGCGAAAAATTGAGGACACAACATGGGCTCAGGAATACTTCCAGAAAACATTGTCGATGAACACAATCCACCGCGCCATTCGAGGTTGCCGGTTAAAACTCTATAGGTCAAAAGAGAAGCCATATCTAAACATGATCCAGAAGCACAGGCGTTTTCTCCGGGCCAAACCTAATTTATAATGGACTGTGGCAAAGTGGAAAACTGTTCTGTGGTCAGACGAATCAAAATTTGAAGTTTTTTTTGGAAAACAGGAACACCTTGTCATCCGGACTAAAGAGGACAAGGACATCCCAAGTTGTTATCAGCGCTCAGTTCAGTAGCCTGCATCTCTGATGGTATGGGGTTGCATGAGTGCATGTGGCATGGGCAGCTTACACATCTGGAAAGGCACCATCAATGCTGAAAGATATATCCAAGTTCTAGAAAAACATATGCTCCCATCTAGACATCGTCTCTTTCATGTAACACCTTGCATTTTCCAACATGACAATACCAGACCACATACTGCATCAACTGCAACATCATGGCTGTGTAGAAGAAATATCCAGGTACTGAAATGGCCAGCCTGAACTCCAGATCTTTCACCCATAGAAAGCATTTGGCTCATCATAAAGAGGAAGATGCGACAAAGAAGACCTAAGACAGTTGAGCAACTAGAAGCCTGTAGACAAGAATGGAAAAACATTCCTTTTCCTCCGTTATAAAAAGACTTAAAAAAAATTTTTTTTTTGAGATGTGTTGATGCCATGAAATTTAAAATCAACTTATTTTTCCCTTAAAATGTTACATTTTTCTCAGTTTAAACATTTTATATGTCATCTATGTTGTATTCTGAATAAAATGTTGAAATTTGAAACTTCCACATCATTGCATTCTGTTTTTATTCACAATTTATACAGTTTCTGACTTTTTTGGAATCGGGGTTGTATATATTTGATATTATTATTGTTTCACTTAGCATCGTTTCATTTCAGATTCAGCTCATTTCAGAGCTCAGTTTTACTACAGTAGGTTTATATATCTAACATTATTCTAATACCCATATAAAAATATATACTTTTATTAAATATATTCCAGATAATATTTTACTTTATGACAATGACCACATAAAACCAGTTTTTTTTTTTTTGAAAACCACTGGACTGGCACAAAGTAAGCAAGGTCTGCAAGAGAGAGAGAGAGAGAGAGAGAGAGAGAGAGAGAGAGTAGGTGCATGACACTCCTGATCTAGCATACCATCTCTTGTGAGAAAAACAGAACAAAGCCACTACCAGTTGAGCTGTCAGAAGATCCACTACAGATCCTGAATAGCCTCTCTGTGTCAGTAGACAGCAGTGTGTCTTCTCTCTCTATCTCTCATTAAAATATAAAAACTGCTTATAGTTCACAGCTCTTATTCTCAATCCCAGTTCTGTCTGTCTGAGAGTTTATTTCAGTCCCTTAACCTTGGGTTACTTAACTTGCTGCCAAAATTGTAGATGCAGCATCTGCAAACACAGACATGTATTATGCACTGTATTTTGACAGTGATTTCTTGTGGATTAATGGCAGTCTTTGTAACAGTCTAACCCTCAGTCAGGCCTGAGGCAAGGTCAATAACAGCTTGGCTGAAAGCATCAGATCTCAATTAATGGGGCGAAAAGGGGGATATACTGGGAACATGTTAGATAAAGAGTCTTTCTAATGACTCTCGGCTGTAGTGCAACCACTGCATTATCATATGATCAGACTTGTGGTGATTATGTAAAAACAGAATGGCTCTAATGCCTTGATGCAGCAGCTGATGAACAACACATGTATTTATCTTATGTCACAACCAATGAAACATCAGATAAGTCGCTTCAAACATAAAATTATATTAGAGAGGACACACAACCCCTCTCTCGATCAAGAGCACTGTCTTGGGGTAATGCATTTCTGATCACCATACTTGTGTATTATTTTATTATTTTAAATGGGGGGTGAAATGCTATTTCATGCATACTGAGTTTTTTACACTGTTAAAGAGTTGGATTCCCATGCTAAACATGGACAAAGTTTCAAAAATTAAGTTGAACGTTTGAAGGAGTATTTTGGGAACAAAAATACTCCTTCAAACGTACAACTTAATTTTTGAAACTTTGTCCATGTTTAGCATGGTTTGCATGGTTTCCGGTTTGTCACAAGTTTCTGAAAGTTTTTTTCGAGTATGGCTCTGTGTGACGTTAGATGGAGCGGAATTTCTTTATATGGGTCCTAAGGCACTTCTCCCAGAAGAGCGCGCGCTCCCGTATAGCAGAGCACTGAGAGCACAGACGTTCACTGATCAGAGCGAGAGCGTCGCGAAATGTCACAAAAGAAGTGTGTTTTTGGTTGCCAGGGCAAGTCAACCCTGCACAGATTACCAAAGAAAAAACAGCATTGATTAAGGGACCAGTGGATGGATTTTATTTTTACAGAGCATCAACGGAGTTGTGCAAGTGTTTGTGTTTGTTCCCTGCATTTCGAAGATGCTTGTTTTACAAACAAGGCCCAGTTTGACGACGGATTTGCGTATCGTTTATTTCTTAAGGATGATGCAATCCCAACGAAAAAGGGTCACGATCGTGTGTTGGAACCGCAGGCGGTGAGTAAAATAGCTTAAAATGTCTCTGCCTCCTTGTTAGTGCGTCCGCTTCCCATGCCGGAGACCCGGATTCGAGCCCCGCTCGGAGCGAGTCGTTGCTGCTGCTGCTCTCGTTCAGTTTCAGCCTCGGGATCTGATTCTGGATCATAAATAAATGGCTGAATCTGATTGTTAGCCATGGTTTGTTTTGGATGATGGGTTTTTTTCCTCACGTTAATGTCACAACTTCCAAACGCTCTCAACGCAAAAGCCTACTCGCGCTCGTGATTCTTTAGCTCCGCCCACACGTCACGCCTCCAGCCGGTCGTGTTTTTCTGGGGAAAAATCGGTACAGACTATCTTTCTCTTATGAATATAATAAAACTAAAGACTTTTTGGAGTTATGAAGGATGCAGTACTACTCTATAGGTACTCAAGATTAACAACCCCCCCCCCCTTTAACTAGTGCCTTTACTACTGACATAAACATATTCAATGACTTGTTACAAAATGTATGTTTTTATACAGACTGCCCAATTAAGCATCAGCATTTAAAGCATTAACAAGGTGAGTAAAAATCATTTAGCAAAGTTCTCCTGTCAGTTTTGGTACAAAAAACAATAACCTGATATTTAAGCAATTTTGACAATAAGATCATGGCGGCCATCATTGTTCTCCTGTGTGCCCTGCAGGGGGCAAGGAAGTCGACCGGAAGTTGAAGTCGGCTGCGTGCTGCCATCTTGAAGCAGAACTTCACTTGCGTTAGCATTCCAATTGACTCCCAGTCATTTTGGCGTCACTTTGACAGCGAATAACTTTACATCTGAGGCGTTTAAAGACTCCGTTTGTCCATTATTTATTTCTAAAGATACACGACAATGTATAAAGGGCTCCATTACCTTCTATGTTACATTATGGCCCCTTAGAAACAGTTTTTGTAAAAAATAGGCTATCGATTGCATCAGAACCACTCGACTCTCTGTCGCATTACTGTACAGACAGGAGGAGAAGCTCGCAGGCAATTAACTTAATATGGCGTACTGGCGTTACATTTTAAAATACTATACAAAATAATTAATCAGAATACTTACTCCTGCTCACTCACGCCAAAGAACTCCCCGCTCAAGCTCGCCGTCTCTGCAAGATTAACGATGGCAGTTTGTACGCACAGCTACCAGAATATTTAAATCTGTCAGACAGGTTGCTGACGTCGTCAAGCTTCGTTTGAGTCTGCGCGTCAGAAACGGAAGTGCTAAAAATGGGCTTCAATTGTCTCAGTTGAGTTCCAATGGGGTCGCTGTGTCCATTTCTTTTACTGTCTATGGTGCCCTGCACACTCCAGTCCAGTATATGGAGGAAATGCGCGATTCTTCTTCTGGTGTTTTAGTGGAAAATAGCATAAGAACTTGCAACTTCTAATTTTATGCCCTTACCACCATCTTGTGAAAGCACATTTTAGCCACCTACCCCTACCAGATATTCATCAAAACACATTCTTTTTATGCACCACAAAAGAAAGAAAGTCTATCTGGCAGATTTTGACAGTGCACTAGACATCACAATACTAGAACAGTGATTTAGTTTATCTCACTCATACTTTCTGCTCAAAGTCGTAATCTATTTACTGGGAAAGTCTCTTAGAGGACATTAATGCTGAGTGAATGAACTAATTTAATTGAGCTTTCTAAATTGATGGATTTTTTCAAAGTGACAGAGTAGGTCTTCAATGTCACAACATTAGAACATTGCATTTTGTGTTATGCTAGCTAGGTCACATAAAACACTACAGTCTTCAGTTAATAATTACAATGGTTAAAACAGTGAGCTATCTAAGAAGCAGCATCATAAGATTACTAATTTTATACTATAATACAGAACTGCATTCATTCATTGTGTTTTGATATAGAGCTATTGTGCCATTTTACTTAATAATATAATCAGGATGGAAGGCCAAAGAGTTTAGGAGTTTGTGGAACCATCATCCTGCAGTGCAGGAGAAGCATACAAAGGTGTGGAATGCAGAAGATCAATGGGGGGCTTTAAATGACCTCACAGTTAACTGTGCTGGAAGATAAGGAGGAATCCTACTGTGGACGAAGCAGTTCCAGAACATGCCTAAAAAAAGGACAACTTATATTGAGTTCTGTTTATTTATGAATGTCCGGGAACTTATAGTCTTAGGAGACTATCACTAATGTTTGTTGTAACATGATGCTCACTGCAGCCATCTCACATCAACATACACTACAAAAAAAGATAAATCGACCGCACAAAGCACTCCAGTATTCCATAAATGTACACAGACATCACATACAGATCTCATTTATTTTAATTTTTAAAGCCCATCATAACAGTATTACAAAGCAAACTGATCTCCTACTCTATATTTTAAATCTAAAAGTTATCGACCTCTTGACATTATAGAAGAGTATACTGTTCCTGTTCGCTCAAGATAGTGCCTAACAAATATACGTTCCAAGAAAGTTTTGCTAATCCTCCCAATAAGTTATGAAAAATGATTTATGGATGTTCATTGAGCACTTGAAACATAAAGTTTTTTTAAATGTTAAGGGAATATTCCTCTTTATCATTTTGCAAACATTATGGCAACATTAATTTTGAATGTTCTCTAAACATTCTGCAGCAAGTAATGACATTTGAATAACACTGAATTTGCTTGTGCTAATGTTTTGAGAGCATTATGAAAGTGTTACAGTATGTCTGGTCTGTGTATCCCTGGGTGTCCTCTAGAGGTCTCACTTCCCCTTATCGTCACTGTTCATTGTTTTCAGCTGTTTTCACTTTCATCGTTTGTACCTGTCTATAAATACCTGGTTTGTTTCTGTCTTTGTTACGGAGTCCTTGTTTGATGTCAGAGCGTTACATGTCCGTCTACTCTTGCCCTGCCCTGCCTTGCCCTGCCTTGCCTTGCCCTGCCCTGCCCTGCCCTGCCCTGCCTTGCCCTGCCCTGCCTTGCCCTGCCCTGCCCTGCCCTGCCCTGCCCTGCCCTGCCCTGCCCTGCCCTGCACTGCCCTGCCCTTGTGTCCTGTTTATGTTCTGTTTGGATATTCTGGTTTTGACCCTGCTTTGCTTGACTACCCGTTTGGATTACCCTTATCAAAGATACATACCTGCACATGGTTCTCTCGCTTCATTCCTGCAACGCTGAAC
The DNA here is from genome assembly GCF_003368295.1 of Carassius auratus. Taxonomy (NCBI): domain Eukaryota; kingdom Metazoa; phylum Chordata; class Actinopteri; order Cypriniformes; family Cyprinidae; genus Carassius; species Carassius auratus. The sequence continues at coordinate 24,696,689 of NC_039276.1, forward strand.
GTGACAGAAGGACTCCGTCACCAAGAGAACCAGTGGTATGTCGTTTTCCCGTTCCCCAGCCAAGATGGCGGAGAGGCGAGCCAAATATCTGAGGTTAACCGCCCTCCGCCAAGAGGGTAATGAAGTGGGTGCCCTGGCTCAGGTGTTCTGGTCCCTGGCAGAGGGCATGGGCTACAATGAGACGGCCCTTAAGGATTATTTTAATGACTGTCTGGATGATCCGTTGCCTCAATGGGAGATGGAGGGTTTACAGATTACCTGCACCATTGTGCTCAGTGGGATGCAACAACCCCTTGTCTTGAGTTTCCAGACAAGATGGCCGCCAGACCAACACCACAGCACAAGATGGCTGCTGAGCCAGCGCCTCAGCAAAAGATGGTCGCCGACCCAGCGTCACAGCTCAAGATGGCTGCCAGCCCAGCGCCACAGCTCAAGATGGCCGCCAGCTTAGAGCCACAGCACAAGATGGCCGCCAGCCCAGCGCCACAGCACATGATGGCCGCCAGCCTAGAGCCACAGACCAAGATGGTCGCCAGCTTAGAGCCACAGCACAAGATGGCCGACTCAACGTCTGAGTCGCCAGTCAATGTACCCCCGACTCGCCATCGTAGAGGGCGGAGGAAGAGGGGACAGGCTTCTACCATTCCTCAAAGCCTGGAGAACGTTCCCGAGCGGGCCGCAGCCGTCCAGGGGGACGTTCCCGAGCGGGCCGCTGCCGTCCAGGAGGACGTTCCCGAGCGGGCCGCTGCCGTCTAGGAGGACGTTCCCGAGCGGGCCGCTGCCGTCTAGGAGGACGTTCCCGAGCGGACCGCTGCCGTCCCCGAGGCGGTGCCCAATGCTGTTCCGGAGGACGAGGAGGTGCTCGATGATGTTCCAGAGGTCGAGGCGGGGGCCGATGCAGTTCCAGAGACCGAGGCGGGGGCCGATGCAGTTCCAGAGACCGAGGCGGGGGCCGATGCTGTTCCAGAGGTCGAGGCGGGGGCCGATGCTGTTCCAGAGGTCGAGGCGGGGGCCGATGCAGTTCCAGAGACTGAGGCGGGGGCCGATGCTGTTCCAGAGACCGAGGTGGTGCCCGATGCTGTTCCAGAGACCGAGGTGGTGCCCGATGCAGAGGCGGTGCCCAATGCTGTTCCTGTGATCGAGGCGATGCCCGATGCTGTTCCGGAGACCGAGGCGATGCCCGATGCCGAGGCGAGGCCCGATGCTGTTCCGGAGGTCGAAGCAAGCCCGATGCTGTTCCGGAGGTCGAGGCGAGGCCCAATGCTCTCGACTCTCAGGAGTCGAGTCATGTTCCGGCTGACTCTCAGGAGTCGAGTCATGTTCCGGTGGACTCTCCGGAGTCGAGTCAGGTATTTGTGGACCCTCCAGAGCCAGGACCAGTCACCGATTACCCTCCAGAGCCAAGTCAAGTCACTGGGTGGTCTGCTGCTCCATTCTGGGGGACTCCAGCCTCAACCACGGGGGCATGTTGGTCATCTGCTCCACCCTGGGGGACTCCGACGTTGACCACAAGGACGTGGTGGTCATCTGCTCCGCCCTGTGGGACTCCGACGTTGTAATGTCACAGTATGTCTGGTCTGTGTATCCCTGGGTGTCCACTAGAGGTCTCACTTCCCCTTATCGTCACTGTTCATTGTTTTCAGCTGTTTTCACTTTCATCGTTTGTACCTGTCTATAAATACCTGGTTTGTTTCTGTCTTTGTTACGGAGTCCTTGTTTGATGTCAGAGCGTTACATGTCCATCTACTCTTGCCTTGTCTTGCCTTGCTTTGCCTTGCCCTGTGTTCGTGTCCTGTTTATGTTCTGTTTGGATATTCTGGTTTTGACGCTGCTTTGCTTGACTACCCGTTTGGATTACCCTTATTAAAGATGCATACCTGCACATGGTTCTCTCGCTTCGTTCCTGCAACGCCGAACGTGACAGAAAGGCGAAGCATGTTTGTTCCTAATTTTGAGAAAACCTTGCCTGATTTCCCTGTTAGCTGGGATAAAGCTTTGTTTAACTATATAAAATACTCTATTTTTACAGATACACAATGATAATAAAAAAAAAAATTAAAAAAAAAACTGTTCTCCGGAAGCCTCTGAAGGGAGTCATTATGTAATATAGTATAACATATCATTCCTCATTCTTCATGCCCTGAAGAGGTTATGCACTTATTCCTTCCACAAACTTCCTCCAGATTGTTTTGTAAAACATGTCCATATTATCATTTTAAATATACATAGCATTTGTTTCTTAATATGTCTTTTATTCATGGATATGAACAAACTGCCAAATAAGCAAACAGTTAGACACAAGAAGTTTCAGTGTGATGCAAAACTTATGACACATTCTGGGAATTTCCTGAGAACCCAGATATCAGGGTTAAAAATTAATCCATGTTTATGAGGAAAGATGACCTTGAATAGTCTATGACAAGAATTTAGAGACATTTATCAATGTGTTAATGCAGTGTAACATGATCCATGGCAAAATGGTTCCAATGGCAAAATTGTTACTGTTCGCTGTTGAGAAATCTGGAGGAGTTTGTTTGGTCAGGCGCTTGATGATTTTAAGATTCCCCAGACTGTTGGACTGGTGGTCACTGACATTCTCTCAGGGAGGCAGGATGGAAATATTTGGTTTATGTTGTAAAGTCAGACCAGAATAAGTAATCAGCACTGACATTTCACAATTTTAACTTTTAAAATTGCTTCTTTTCTTTTCCTGAAAAAGGAATCTGTAAACAATAAAACTGTAATTCATTATTACATGTATAAAATTTTAAATAAGAGGTACAACATCTACATTTTTAATGATCACCTTATTACAATAATAGTCATTGTCTATTGACAAGCCAAATAAAACAGTCAGGAATATATATCTCTTCCAAAGAGTAAAATAAGCTAATACATTAAGGAGTTTACTGTTTCCACAAACAGAACAGGTGGAGTCCTATCTGAAGCATACAGTATCAGGAGGCCTATCTGAACATTCAGGAGAGCTCTGACTCAAGCAAATCCTCAAATAAAGAGAGGCCTTTTCCGGAAAAGCTCTGGAACTACAGCTGTGACACATAATAAACAGTGAGTAATTAAAGGAGTGCTTTGTGTGCATCTACAGACCCAAACTGAGCAAAAGAACAAGGATCAACAACGAAAGAACAGGAATTATGTGGCTCTTTTGTGATGTTTAAAAAGCATGTTGATTTGTCTCAAAAAGGGGGTAAAATTGACTTCAATGACATGTATCTTCAAAGACTTGTACATTGAAACACTTCCTGTAATCTTCAAGACAAATCTCTCAATATTTGGAGATCTGACCTCCCCTGTGAGTGAGGAGTTTGGTTTATTCCCAAAGAATAAGTGGATTATCAGTTTCTGAAAATATTTTTTTTTCAGGATACAATTACTGAGGCAGATGTTTTAATTGGTAGCAAAAGCACACATTCTGATCCAGCTTTTAAAAAATACAAAAGACCATAGTTCAGTTATTTAGGTCACAATAATAAAGCTATTAACCCAGCATTAATTGTATTAATCCATCCAAAGCCATCCTAGTTACTGGAATAACCATGTAATCCTTTACACGATTTCTGGATCCTGAAAGATAAAGGACCTGACTCACAGCCAAATCATCTCACAAGACCTCAGAGACTGACTCATTTATGATCTTCTCATTAACTGGCATTGCTTAGCCATAATGACACACAGACAATGTGATTCCAATCTGTCCCAATCTTTTATTTGCACTAATAGTATTATTACTTTTATTCAAGTGTGGAGGGGTGGGGGGTTGGGGGTTAATTAGTGCCTGATGGATGTTTTCCCTACAGAGAGCATAATAGTCTCCTGAAGATAGAGCTGTCAAATCTGAGTTGTCACCTTAGCAAACTAAACGCTGCAAATGTGGCAGCCTTAACACCCAACAAAGTTAAGATAGAGATGTTGATAATTTACAAGATGTGTGTGATTAGTGTCACCATTATGCTGCAAATTCAATCACTGTTTGTTATTTGACATTACATTTAAAGTTAATATTTCAAATGTACAAAAATGCAACTTCACCATTACAAATGTGTAATTACAAGTATATTTAAATACAGGTTTCAATAAGAATAACATATTTTGTTATTGTATATTTTATCTCACTGTGAATGATTGTCAGTACATACTGCACTTTAACCGTATTTTAAAGACAATAGAAGTAATTATAAAACTTGAGTGGGTCAAAACATCATTCCAAACATCAGCTGACTGCATTTAATATAAACTTTAACTACTGAAAACGATGCATTCGGTTCACACTTGAGTAAATGTTTCTGTAATAAGTACTAAAAGTATGCTAAAGTGTACTTCTTTTACACAAGGCAGCATAATCCAAATAAACCGACAAACAGATTATTTAATGCCCCACAGAATTACCTTCATTTGCTGATATAAATGAATGTTCTGTTAAAGTGGATATCCAAATTCTGATTAATGCAGACCTATTTTCAGAGTACTAGAAACTAGATGACACTGAAATGCAGTCAGGTTTATGTATTTACATTTACATATACATGTATGTAAATGGAACATGACTATATTCTGGTAAATACTGTACTTGATTATTTCTATATATGTAGTGAGTATCATGCATGTACATCGACTCATAGTTTAGATTTTGTATAAATTCAATCAATTACTAATTAAACTGAGTGAAGAACATCCTAACAGATGAAAACAGTGTTCTCTGTTCAGGCGTGTGTGTGTGTGTGTGTGTGTGTGTGTGTGTGTGTGTGTGTGTGTGTGTGTGTGTGTGTGTGTGTGTTAAGGTAACACAGGAGCTATGTGTGTTTGCTTACTCAGCTCAGAAGGATAATGACTGCATTATTGCCTACAGCATTACGCATGGTTTTCAAAAGAATGACTTTAAAACCGAAAGGCTTGCTCTCCTCACATAAGGGTTTTTTTTTTTTTTTCCTCCAGTACACTTTATGGGCACGTGGGAGTAATCTGTAAATCTTTTTTAAATGACAGCATCTGCCTTCCTTTTAGGACAAACTCTATGCATTGTCTTTGAATTCTCCCTCATTCTGTGCAGTGTACCTCTTTATGGTGCTCAGCAGATGGTGTCAAACAGTGTCTGTGGTGTGGTGTATGTGTCAATGCCACTGGATCCTCCACTGTTTATTTGGGTGTCAGGATCCAACAGTATAAACATCCACAATTATGCAGCACAAGTGAAAATTGGTGACAAGTCACTTCACCAGCTCACCGGATGGCAGAAGGAAATACATATTCATCTGTCGCTGACAAATGATGTAATCAATGATAAATGTCTCTTTATATTGAATTGAGTAAACAGAATTTAAGCTGCATTTCTAGGTGTATAATATATGGTATTTCAGATAGTAGTCACTCTAGTGATAGTTGCATGTAGCATTGATATTGTGGTAACATATACAACATAACACAAATTAGCATTAGTATTGCATTTGAGACAGATTTCACAGAACATTAATGTGGGATTACACAGTACAAAGTTTAGACCGCACTTAAAGCAGGCTCTCGTTAGAGGGCGCCAAAGAGCATATGGATGAACGCTACATCAGTCTTCTATCCTGTAGCGCCTCTGACTGTCTGAGCGCAGCCATTCAAGACATTCAACAACATACAGCTGCTGGTCATATAATTAGAATAGCATCAAAAAGTTGCTTTATTTCACTAATTCAATTTAAAAAGTGAAACTTGTATATTATATTCATTCATTACACACAGACTGATATATTTCAAATGTTTATTTCCTTTAATTTTGATGATTTTAACTGACAACTAAGGAAAATTCCAAATTAGAATATTAGAAAATTTGAATATTACTTAAGACCAATTCGAAGAAAGTATTTTTTTGAAATCTTGGCCAACTGAAAAGTATGAACATGAAAAGTATGAGCATGTATAGCACTCAGTACTTAGTTGTGGCTCCTTTTGCCTGAATTACTGCAGCAATGCGGCGTGGCATGGAGTCGATCAGTCTGTGGCACTGCTCAGGTGTTATGAGAGCCCAGGTTGCTCTAATAGTGAACTTCAGCTCTTCTGTATTCTTGGGTCTGGCATATCGCTTCTTCCTCTTCACAATACCCTATAGATTTTCTATGGGGTTAAGGTCAGGCGAGTTTGCTGGCCAATTAAGAACAGGGACACCATGGTCCTTAAACCAGGTACTGGTAGATTTGGCACTGTGTGCAGGTGTATATTCCTGTTGGAAAATGAAATCTGCATCTCCATAAAGTTGGTCAGCAGCAGGAAGCATGAAGTGCTCTAAAACTTCCTGGTATACGACTGCATTGACCTTGGACCTCAGAAAACACAGTGGTCCAACACCAGCAGAAGACATGAAGTGAAGTGACATTCAGCCAAGTATACTCAGAATTTGTGCTCTGCATTTAACCCATCCGAAATGCACACACACAGAGCAGTGAACACACACACACTGTGAGCACACACCCGGAGCAATGGGCAGCCATTTATGCTGCGGCGCCCGGGAAGCAGTTGGGGGTTCAATGCCTTGCTCAAGGGCACCTAAGTCGTGGTATTGAAGGTGGAGAGAGAGCTGTTCATGCACTACCCCCACCCACAATTCCGTCCGGCCCGATTGGGAGTCCAACCCTCTAACCATTAGGCCACGACTTCCCCGTAATGGCACCCCAAGCCATCACTGACTGTGGAAACTTTACACTGGACCTCAAGCAACGTGGATTGTGTGCCTCTCCTCTCTTCCTCCAGACTCTGGGACCCTGATATCCAAAGGAAATGCTAAATTTACCTTCATCAGAGAACATAACTTCGGACCACTCAACAGCAGTCCAGTCTTCTGATACTGTCTGTTGTTCAAGAGTGGCTTGACACAAAGAATGCGACAGCTGAAACTCATGTCTTGCATTTGTCTATGCCTAGTGGTTCTTAAAGCACTGACTCCAGCTGCAGTCCACTCTTTGTGAATCTCCCCCACATTTTTGAATGGGTTTTGTTTCACAGTCCTCTCCAAGGTGCGGTTATCCCTATTGCTTGTACACTTTTGTCTACCACATATTTTCCTTCCCTTCACCTCTCTATTAATGTGCTTGGAAACAGAGCTCTGTGAACAGCCAGCCTCTTTTGCAATGACCTTTTGTGTCTGAGAGACCATTTTTAAAGGCTTTGCAAGTGTTTGAGTTAATTAGCTGATTAGAGTGTGGCACCAGGTGTCTTCAAACTTGAGCCTTTTCACAATATTTAACATTTTCCGAGATACTGAATTTAGGATTTTCCTTAGTTGTCAGTTATAAACATCAAAATTAAAATAAATATATCAGTATGTGTGCAATGATTGAATATAATATACAAGTTTCACTTTTTGAATGGAATTAGTGAAATAAATCAACTTTTTGATGATATTCTAATTATATGACCAGCACATTTACAATCAACAGTGCACATCCAAAGTAGTTTATTATCTATATAAAAAGGTCAATACTGAGTTGCCTTTGTTGTCTGAAATTAATTTAAAACAAAATAGTGAATTTTTTACATTTTTTTAAAGCCTTTTTTCCCCTGCTGTTAATATGACAGTTCTACTTGTTTCTAAACTTTTTTTATTATTATTATTAATAGAATTATTACCCTTGTGGTTGTTATTTTGTGAGTTGTAAATTCTGGGTTCTTATCTGTCTGATAGGGTGGTTTGCCTGCATGGTTGCTTCAGAAGTCAAACATTATCCTTCGTTCAGCTGACACAGGTAAATGTTACGTCTGTGTGAGACATGACTTCATATAAACCAGATCGGTCTTTAATGGTAGTGTTTATCTAGTATTTGAAGGCAACAAGTGACTGGTTTGGTGTGCTTCTCACTAAGATGAGACCGTGGCTTTATCAGAGTGGAGGAAATATTACCAGTGTGCAGGTAAAAAATAGGGCTTACATTTCTAAGTAAATACAAAAGCATTACAAGACACATTCTTCCAATGCAGCATCCGCAGATGAATGGGTCAGTCCCCCTGGATGAACCTGGTATGACGTTCTCAAGGACACACTGTTGGCGGCTGGGTTAGAAACTACAAGCATTTCTTTACCAGCTGATATATTTAACCACCATACTGCTCCACCCAGAGACAAATGTAAAATAATATTTACGGACAAGGCAATAATAACAAAAGTACTTATCACCGTGACTGGCGCTTATGTTTTGTAGAGCCTCTACATAGTAATTATGAATGGTGCTGATATGTAAACAGTTCTTTACAGTGCATAGACAAGTATGGCTCTCCAAGTGTGAATATTTTGTGCATGTTTTCTCTCATCAGGTAGAAAATTAGTATGGCAGTTACTTTACCTGTGATTACAACTACATGCAGCATTCACACTCTTTTCTGTTTGTTCCTGGGGGAGCACGTCATTATCTTCACTACAGATGGGAACACGGATAAAGAGGTGATCTTTGGCACACTTGGGGGCCTGTACGCAGCTATAGACTTTGGCATAACTAAGGTCACTGCAGCCTTCATGAAGGTTTCAACCTAGAGGCCCATTGGTAAGTAAGAGATAGAGCATTCATGTATTGATTGTTTGCATCTCTATTTCTCAAGCTGTAGGATTTGGCAGTAATTGATGTGTGATGATTTCAGGTGAATTCTGAGTTCTATACGGGCTGGTTGGATCACTGGGATGAAAAACATGCATCTGTGGACACTGTCAAAGTGAGCAAAACGCTTGAACAGATGTTGTCCATGGGTGCCAATGTGAACATGTATGTAATGCTTTCCTTGGGATAATGAGTATAAAGCCATTTGGTTAATTAAAACTAGTTAATATTAAAACTTCTGATGCATCACAATAATCCAACTGAAAGGGCCTTCTTCAAATCACAGGTACATGTTTGAGGGAGGAACAAACTTTGGCTACTGGAATGATAAATCTGCTATCATACCCCTTCCGATATCACTGATAATACCTAATGCAATCATCTTAATGTGTGAATGAATGTAATGTCATCACTCATAGGAGCGGATCATGATACCAGGTTTCGGTCTGTGGGGACCAGTTATGATTACAATGCAACTGTATCAGAGGCAAGAGACCCCACTGACAAACTGCTTGCCTTCAGATGTCATTAAGAATGTAAGAGCATACTGTACATACAGTAATTCAATGTACATGTATACATTTATGACAATATTCAGTTTACAGGGAAGTATTAGTTGGTAGAAAGGATTCTTGTATGTTATTCAAATGTAGAAATTTGAAGCAGCTAAAAAAATTAAGACTTTAATAAATAAAAGATAAAAACTATTACTCTTTATTTTGGAAATCCACTTTAGACATTCTACTCACTATAAGTAACTATGTAACTACACGTCAACTAACTTTCATTAATTAGCATTTACAGTAATTGTCAACAATGGTCACATATACTACAGCTAGTATTTGTAGCCAGCACCTGTTGAATCACAAAACAGACCTCCATTATATTGAAATAATAATAATATGAGTTTGTTTTCAGTTTCGTGATATTCCAGTTGGTCCCATGCAACCAGCCACTCCAAAGTTTGCTTTTGGCGTTGTTACACTTCAGAAGGTATGGACATGCTGTCTTGTTGGATATGCTGTCACCTCAATATCCAGTACAATCTCAATATCCTGTGACGTTTGAGGAGATTAAACAGGTATGATATTTAAAAGAACTTAAAACCGTCCATGAAGATTACCTTCAGAATGTAATTATGATTAGTAATGTTTTATGTTGTTGTGTTTAGCCAGCCATTAAAGGCCAGTGTTTTAATTCCTCATAAATGGCTATAGATGTGGATATATGGCTTGGGGTTTGGAGGCTGCTCTTAGTTCAGAGTAATAGCAGGTCTGAGCTTGTGTTATGTCAACTGTGTGCTGTACTATGGCTTCATGCTTTACCGAACGACACTGCCACAGAATGCTGGTGACTCCTCTCATCTCGCCTCATCTCTACAATGAGTATCTGCATAAGTATTACAAAGAAATACACTAAAATAGTCATCATAATGTCATTTTTGCCACATTTTCCAGATTTACTGGTCAATTTATTTCTTAAGAAAAGGTGAAAATGCTAAAAAAAAAATATTCCACACCAAGATGCTTCAGTTAATTTTCGTACTGACAAATCTAAGAATTCAAGACCTTGATGCACATTAAAGTTTTTCTGTTTCAAAAGAAAATTCTTTTCATTTTTTGAGTCTCATAACAATTCAACATTTTTTACAGGCATGATGTAAAATATTTGCATTAAAATAAAAACCTTCTATTCACACAATAACGGAGTAAAAAATTAATAATAGATAGAATAATAATAGATAGGATATATATATATATATATATATTAAACTGTAATCCTTGACTTAATATAATTGACTAGCATTTTGTGCTGTCAGCCTTACCTTATGTTCTTTATCATAAATCATGCTAGTTTGGAAACAATAATACAAAGAATCACATCAATGATGATTTCAAGCAAGAAACTGTATTAGTAGAACCTGAAACTGCTGCAGCTGCCAAACAATGTGGACGGATAACTTTAACATCATTTTAACCAAAGGTTTGCAAATTCCCCACAGTTTTGCATTTTCAAACACAAAACACGCCATAATTTTAATTTACAGTTCAGAATTAGATATAATTTTTAATGAGCTATTAAATAATTTCAAGTATAGATGAAGATATATAACTTTTTTTGAATCACAGTGGTTGGTCCGTGTCCTGAGTTAAACTATGTTCAATTACAGTAAATCAAGATTTCTGTAAATCATTCATGACTTAATTATCATTCATTTCTCCTATTCTAGGTACCAATCTTTCATAGTCTTATTTCCAAAGACAACTGTGAAATCCATAATATATGTTTATTGTAAAATCCAGTGAACTCCCAGATCATGTGAGATGAAATATGTCCAAAATATGGCAGAACACCTTCCCCTCCTCTGATACTGTGTGGCAGGAAGTGAGAGGTCAGGGTCGGGCGGCAGCATTGGCTTTGCGGTGGGCTTGGACACAGCGAGGCGTACAGAAAGAGTAGTCCAGATATTCAAAAGGAATCTTCCCCAGTAATGACTCCCCAAATTGAAAGCATTGCCTTTAAAAATATTTTTATGGTAATGATTACAAAACGTATTTTTGGATGAACTATTCCTTTAAACATCACTTAAATAAAGGACCGATATATATTACATCATAATAAAAGGTAATACCTAATGGTGTTGAGTGTTACTCCAGTTGTGGCCATATGTTCAGCCAATCTCCTCTCCGCAGCCAGAGCTCGCTGTGTGACATCAGAAATATGACATAATCAGCCAATCACAAGAGCTCTTCCAGGTTAGAACTACAGTAAGAGGAAGAAATTAAGTAGTCACCTTCTCCCTATTACTAAGAGTTATGAACCTCCTCTGTTCCTCCTCTTCTTGGTGTTTCTTGAGTTTCTCTTCTTTTTGATCTCTCTCTCTCTGTTTCCGTGCTGCTTTCTGGGCTTTTTTCTTCTCTGCCTTTTTTGACTCAATTTCCTCAGTCAGTGGTCCAGGCACATTAAAGCAAAAAGTATACAGCTGTAAGTGACAGATATATTACTTTGGGTTGCAAAGACAAAAAAACTATTTAAACCGAAAACAAAAGTATTTTGATAAAATGTTATGATATAAAATGGTAACACGATGAAATAAATTAATAAAAAAAAAAAAACCCGTTTATTTTTAAACCTTTGTATTTGGTGCAGGTCAGAAACCAATAGCCAAAAACAAAACAAAAAAAAAATATGTAATGACATATTAAACCTTTATCTTCATCTCTTTTAGTAAATATATTTTATAAATGTTTTTAATGTGCATTAAACAAAATGATTTTTTAAAAAGTAAAATAAATAAAAAATTGACTTTCACTGTTTATTTTTGTTGTTGTTTTGCCATGCATATGAAGGTTTTGTTACTATTTGTTGTGCTGCTAGTTTTGTTTACCTGTGTTTCAGTGTAGTCATACTTATGAGGGTGTTCAGCCATGTATTTTCTGAATGTGTTGCGGGTATCTTCTTCTGGAGCAGCTCCATATGGAGTCTGTCCTTTCTTATCCCTGAAAAACACATTGGCCACTATTTAGAATTGAACAATCCATCTGGCCACATGAAAGCTTATCCATGCGGTACGTTTTTATTGCTGCTAATTGATTATTGCAATGATTATGTATGTGCTTACTTGTTAGCTGGATCACTCCCTTCATCCATTAAAAGTCTGATGACTGAACTCTGTCCAGCTGCTGATGCCACATGCAGTAAAGTAAAGCCTGCTGAGTCTATGGGCTTGTTGAGGAGACATGAGACCCTCGAGGTAGGATTCTCTTTGGCGTTTCTCTCTCCTTTGCCCTTTTCCTCTCCCTGGTCCTCTGGTAGAAGCAGGAGGGTGTGTAATGATTGTATGTCGCCTGTTTTACAGGCGGTGTAGAAAGTGTCCATCAAACTATATTCCCAAGACTTATCCAATTCTTCTAAAATTAGAGAATTTTTTTTTTTAAATAACTGTTTTCTATTTGAATATATTTTAAAATGTAATGTATTCCTGTAATGTAAAGTCAAATTTTCAGCCATCTTTTCTACAGTTTTCAGTGTCACATGATACTTCATAATTAGTTTTGCATGTAAATAAATGCTGATTTGCTGCTCAGAAACGTTTTATAAATGGTCAACTGTGAGTTGACTCTTGGCTCCAATATTAGTGTTTTACCTTCTTCTGGCTGATGTTTTGTGCCTTTGGGTTTCCTCCTGCTCTTTGACTTTTTCTGCATCTCTTTAGAGTCATCTTCACATTTCAGTTTACCTTCTTCCAGTTTTTCATAATTTGACTTTTCTTCAGTTATTTCACGATTGCTTGAGTCTGACACAAGAAAAAAACAGGAAATATTTTACAAAAGCATGTTCCTTTTGTTCAGCTAAGGGTCTTTACCTTCTCTCTTCTCTTTCCATTTCCTTCTTTTCCTCTTATTAGGCAGGACCTCATATTCCAGAGTTCCTAGTGTCATCTCCACAATCTCTATCGTCCCTGGGTATTCCTCCCCTGAACTTTCTTCTTTAACCTCTTCTCCCTCTGCAGGCACTGACCACAAAAAAGCCTTTTAAGAACTACGTTTTGAGAAACAGCATTTAAGACACAGTCAGGGTTCAGACCACTGATTCATGTACAGTAATGTCGGGATTTTTCATGGCATTCTAAACATTTGGAGGTGAAGCCATCTTACTATTCCCTCCCGGCAGAGAGCATCATTTGACAGACATGAAATCACCCAATCTGATGCCTATCAGTCATGCAAGATTGTTTTTTTAGGATACATGTTTGTAAATTAATTGTCACTTCATATGTTATCGGCTATAGTTATGTGGCTTTTCCTGCAGGATACACGATATTGAAATAGTTTAGGCTGGTGTGTCAGCGGTGGCTTCACTTTTATGTCATCATGAGCAATCCAGTTCTCTTTTATTGATCAGTGCTTCAGACGCACCATTGGTGCTTGAGACTGGATGACAAACAGGTTTAGGAGGTTTCTTCTTCCACACTCTCTTCGAAGGACTGAAAATACTAGAGATTTCAGTGTCCTTTTCTGGAATGTAAAAGACATTCATATTAAAGGAAAGAAATTAAAAGATATATATATATATATATATTACATGGTAGCAAATCTAAACTTAGGATAAACATGTACTGTTGAGAGAAGATCAAAGACTCTCTGGGACTCTCACGGACTCTCTGATCTTTTTTGTCCAGTGGTGCTCCACAACCTCCAAAAAATGGTCTTATTGTAACTTGGTGCGCGCAGGAAGATGGCACTTGCCTCCTTCAAATACTCAACCCAGCTTTCTAGAAGGTTGTGAATATCCTGGTTAAAAAAGGACGTGTACATCAAAAACAACTCCAAACTCACGAATTTAGAAAAGTCAGTGTCATAAGTTTTCAGAATTCAGAATTGAGTTGGAGGAACATACTTTGAGCAGCGCTGTCTCATTGTAGCGTCTGAGGGCCGCCCCTGCTGATTTCGGCCTGTGGCTGTGGTTCTGAGAGTCCCTCGGTCCCTGTGCGGTCCCTTGCTTCGCTCTCACTGTGTATTGATGGAATGTCTTATGCTGCAGAATCTCTTTTCTATGTGTTAGACAAATCAATTGGGGAATAGCATTTAGATAATATTTGCAGTTATAGACAAACGTCTGAACTTTTTACTGACCCCTTAAAAACTGCTCCAGCAAAGTGTCCACCGCCAGTCATCAGAACAACCCAAATAGTGTTGTTTGATATTTTCCGTAAAGAGGAAACCAAGTCGTGCTCATTGTCCTGAGTATGACAACAGAATTAGATGAGAAGGAAACAATAGAGTGCTACTTAAAACTTCTGGTTCTATTGTCCTAAAGTCAATGGGTCTTTTGATTAGGGTTTTGGTTAAATGCCTTAAATTAAGTCTGCACAAGCTCAAGATATTTTCACGTTTTATTCTACGACATTCAATTGTGATTCATTTTTACATTTTTTAAAGCTTTTATGTGTCTTGAAAAGGGGGGTTGCTAACAAGTGGCTAAATGGGACTAATAGGGCATTAAATATCACCAAAATCACACCAAACAGGACAACTCATGTACTAACTAGTCTGCTTTTACAGCCTTGTTTAACCCCACACTCTCTATTCTCACTCAAACAAACTGAAAGAGTTACCATGGTGTAGTTCATTTACAGCCTAACTTACTGTACAATTTTAGCTTTTTACCTCTAATGATTATTTATTAGGCTTCAAATAAAAATAAAATTAAAAAGTGTGTTCATTAGTGAAGATTATCTTGATGAACAAAGCACATCGTAAAACTCTGTTAGTCACAAAGCTTATTTTCTGGAATAGTCCAAATGACAAGAGGAAAATCATATTGTTTATTTTAGTTTTTTTTTTTTGTCAAGGGTACAATCGATACAATGACAGGTACTGTCCCTGCATGTTTTGAAAGATTACTTTGGTAGAAAGTTGTTGTGTGGACTGATCTGTGTCCAGAGCACTGTCTGTCTCTTCAGGCCCCACTTCATCATCCTCACTGTCTGAGTCTGAACCCGAAATGCTTGAAATATCGCCTGTTAACAGAAAGGCAGACAGGAA
Organism: Carassius auratus; assembly: GCF_003368295.1. Classification (NCBI taxonomy): domain Eukaryota; kingdom Metazoa; phylum Chordata; class Actinopteri; order Cypriniformes; family Cyprinidae; genus Carassius; species Carassius auratus. Next base: position 24,711,822 of record NC_039276.1, read on the forward strand.
GATTATGCAAAAATTACACTTATGCAAAGCGGATAACATAAAACAGTTTCTCAGTGAGGATGCATGACTGTGCCAGTCTTCTTCTCAAACTCCTCCACGGTGACCACTGATCTTCCTTCCAGCCGCTGTCTCAGGTCGAAGCGGTGTAAGTCAAGTCTGCAGTGCTCCATCTACTAAAAGACGGGGGCTGGATTAACATAACACATTAAATGTATTTCTATCCTTCTATACAAAGCTATGACATGACTTCAGAAGACTAGCAGAGCAGCAGTTTGGACTACTTTTATGGTACTTTATGTTGCTTTTTAGTCACCCTGCAGGAAAAGAGCAGCATCAACATAACCAAAAAAAAAAAAAAGGTTTTGTGATGATTGTGAAGATGATTCTCAACTATGTTATGAAAGATATAACAAAATGATTTGATATATGACTGCAACTGTACATAAAATGACTATAAATGGGTTTTAACATTCTATACAATATATCTATACATTGCATCTGATTGGCATATTAATGTGTTCTAGCGGCAACCCATAATGAAAAAAGAAGTGTAATAATGGAAGTAATAACTTGGCAACATTTTCATAAGAATATCTCATAATTCATAGGAATATTGATCAATAATTTATTTCCCTATTGACTTCATGTGTCTTAAAATAACCCACAGATGGGAAGGTGCTATACCATAGCTGGGTTACAGGTTGGGTTATTTTTAACCCAACATTTTTTAGTGTGCAGAGAGCTTTCTGTCCCTCCATTGAAAATGTATGTAGTTTACTGTCCATGTTCAGAAAGGTAGAAAAAACGACAAATTTATTCAGCATTTTCTTCTCTTCCGGTCTGTTGTGAGAGCATTCACTACGCTGCTGGTGTATGACGCTGCTGACCTGTTTTCTGGCGCAGCCAATAACAAAGATAACACGTCAGCAGCATTGTATGTCAAAAGTAACAGCAGTTGAACTCACAACAGACCCGGAAGAGAAGACAATGCTGAATAAAGTCGTAATTTTTGTTATTTTTGGATCAAAATATATTTCCGATGCTTCAACAAATGACCCTGACCCTCTAATGACAACGGACTCTCTGATGTCACAAGGACTACTTTGAAGATGTTTTTCTTACCTTTCTGGACATGGACAGTGTACCGTACACACAGCTTTAATGGAGGGACAGAATGCTCTCGGACTAAATCTAAAATATCTTAAACTGTGATCCGAAGATGAACGGAGGTCTCAGGGGTTTGGCACGACATGAGGGTGAATCATATGAAATAATTTACATTTTTGGGTGAACTAACCCTTTCATGTAAAACAATCAGTGTCTGTAGCACCTGCAGTGTGCTCTGTACAGAATATTAATGTAAGACCATTAAAATGTAGGTTATGTCTTAAGTGAAAGTAAACAGTTGAGAAAAATATCGGATGTGTATTATATTGGACGCTTCATCGTCTCTTAAAGTGACTGCGCCTAATTTAGCTACTAGCTGCTGTAATGTTAATCTAAGAAAATAAAGTTTTAAGTTTTAATAGTAGGTGCAGGACACTATAATTAATTTAGATAAGAGAGTTTAGCAAAATAAAGTGAGCTGTGACATATTATACCCAAAAAACTTCATACATTGGACTACTAGAGAAATTGATAGAAAAAAAATGGGATAAAAAATTATTCAGACACTTTGACCTCACCATGTTTTGCTTACGTGTTTTTTTTTTTTTTTCCTGAACTGGTAATGCAAACTTTTCACACCACAGACTGAACAAAATTAAGCATTGCTTGGTAATTGTTCAACAAAGTATTGATAGTTGTGCAAATATTGTCATACTGACAGTTGTCTGAAGTTTTGGTTGATTGTAATCCATTACATATCTTTCTATCAAAGTTATCTGACATTGTCAAGATGAATTTGTTCTGACAGTTCAACTCTGAGTTCTTGTCATATTTTATTACCATTTTATAAACTAGAGCAAATAAACTGTGATAATGTAATAAAAGTTTAAGGTGTCTGAATACATTTTGGTTTAACTGTTAATTTAATTTTTACAGTGAAGGCTATGCAGTGCTATTTTATATTTGATTATTTGTTTTCTGTACCTGGACACCTAAAAACATGAAACAACTTAAACATTGTGCAATTAGCACAAATAAATAAATAGAATGAACATATAAATTAAACAATTTCAAACACGTCCCACAAACCCCAGCTTCGGCCATGGTTGTTTTTACTGGATGAAAATAAGAAAATAACAGATAATAAAATTGGTGTCTTATCTCCATTCTTCCACCAGAGGTCACTCGATGACCAACAAATACATTAGGCTGTTTACGAAATTAGTGTTTACAAAACTGACAAAAATATGTTTTCTATGTGCTTGTGTACAAATAATTGTTTATCTTCTATTTGGTTTACTCAGAAAAGTACATCCATCTTCTTGTTTCAGTTTCCTGTATAATCTCTCTCCTATATGTTGCTGGCTCATTAATATTCAACATACGATTATACTGGGCAGAAATGCAAATTTAAAAAGTACTAGTATCTGTTAAGTTCAGGATATCTCTGGTCTAAAAAGTTACTAGTAGCCTAAATAAAAAATAAGTAGGCTACTAGTTCTATTTATTCTTAACAAGAAGAGGTTAATTAAATGCTAGTCATTATTGGATTTTGGAATAAGTAGGCTACTATCTAACGATTAAGTGGTATCTAATTAATAAGTACTAGTAACTTTACAAAAGACACTACCTAATGAATAAACGAGTAGCTAAAGAATAAGCACTAGTACCTAATAAATAAGTACTACTAGTACTTAAAGGAAAATATACTAGTATCTAAAATTAATTAGTACTAAAAAAATACTATCACGGTTTACAGATTAAATGTTACAACGGCTTTCCATCTCCATCTCCTCTGTGCTACAAAAATATTAACAGAAGCTGCTTCATGTCTGCAAAAGAAAGGCTGTGTACAACCCTGATGCATGCAGCGAAATAATTATATACTTTGTTTTGTACAGTATTAAACTTTGGTTTTATTATTACATGAGGTAAATGATGCCACCCTATGATCTTCAAACTACGTTTACATTCTAAATATAAATAACTCATGCTGAATCTTCATTTCAGACCGATGTTTGTTTACTTGCTCCACCTCGTCTTTAGTAAGCTGTAGTTCAGTTTAGGCATCCCTGAGTTGTTTAAAAAAAAAAATCCTGACAGCGGGAAAAAACAAACAAAACAAAAACAAAACCCATACCTCGAGTTAAACTCACATTTGACTTGCTAATGTGGCCGCGAGTCTCGCCTGTAAGTTACTTCTTAATATCGCCCTGGAAGGAGATGTTTGAAGAGTTTTACTGTCTATAAGTTTCGTGGGGTCTCTATTAAAGCCAAGCAAACCTTTATCTTGCATCCAAACCGACTTTACTGTTTGATGAACAAAAGACACTTCTATTCTATATCGAATAAACTGAATTAATGAAATGGACCGTACCGTGTACAATCCCAATGAATGACGCTCAAAGCGGCTGTGGATTATACACAAAACTGACTCCACCGTTTACTTTTATATTACATTTATATTTTTATGGAAAACATACAAACATGAAAAATATTGAAAGTTTTACAGTGAAAAGTCTTAATGAACACACATTTATAGAAAGTTGAGAAGCTTCACATCGAAAATGCTACGCAAGAGCCCGGATAGCTCAGTCGGTAGAGCATCAGACTTTTAATCTGAGGGTCCAGGGTTCAAGTCCCTGTTCGGGCGATGAAGTTTTATGTCCTAAATAAAACACAGATATCATATAATGAAAATAGTGGATAAGTATGTGTAAGTGCATGTGTTAATTATAAATTTGGTAGGCCACCGAAAGTAAACATTATGTAGCAGGAAGCTGGTAGAGATCCCTTAAAAGGCAGGTAGCATGAACATAGACAGCAAATCTCAGTGCACTCATGGAGTTCACACTAGTTATCATACTGCTTGACTTCTTAGCAGGACCATGTTTGTCCCTGCCTGGTCAGGTAACTGCATATCAGTCAGTGTATATTTTGTTTTTATCAAAATATAGTCAAAACCACATATTTTGGTCAATTTTTCTTGCAGATTTCCTCTCACCCAGTTGTTGGAGAAAGAAGACAAAGGAGAAACCACTCTGGTAAAGTGTGTTGTATTAATTGTCATTATTCATTGAAAATGAATTATATTTGAACAGTTTTATACCTTTCCCCAGATTATATTGAAGAAAACACTTCAACTGCAATGGACAAGATCATACACGCTAATGACCGTCAAGGTAAAGCTTTTGCACAATCTGTAAAGATGCAAATGTTCTAGCTTCTGTTTTATTGTAATATCCAAACGCTCTTATGAATAAAGGTTCTAAAAATGAGTTTTCACATTGATACCATAGAATAACCATTTTAGTTTGCCTAAAGAACCATTCAGTGAACAGTTCTTAGTGTGGAGAACAGTTTGATACTGGAAAGAACATTTTTCCACTATAAAGAACATTTTGTGCAATGGAAAGTTTCCATAGATTTTGAAATGTTTTCAACCTCAGATGCCAATCAAGAACCATTGTTCTCTTACTGTAGGTGTCATTTCCGTGGACGGCACCAACCTCAGAGAAGGAGATATAGCCGTATCCGGTAGGAGTCAGAAGAAATGTTTCGCCAGGAGCTGCCTGTGGACCAAATTTGTGGATGGAAAAGTTTACATTGCATACTCACTCTCTCATGCATACAGTAAGCAGGAAAAGCAAACACATTTTTTTTTTTTATAAACAGTGCCGCAGTAATCACCAGCTAATTCTTGCAATTTGGTTTCAATTGTTCTTCTACATAGGTGAGGAAGATGTGAAGAACATTAAGAAAGGCATGAAGCTCATTGAAGAGGACACCTGTGTGCGCTTTGTGCCCAGAACTTACCAGAGGGATTACCTGGATATTCAGCCAAAAACTGGGTATTGGCATTAGATTCAGTGGTTTCATTACTTCAGCAGTCTTGAGTTTACCTTAATTTTTTTTTTTTTTTTTTGATGACTGATACTTTAGATGCTGGTCATATCTGGGAGCACGTGGTGGTAGACAGACCATTTCTCTTCAGACGCCCGAATGCACCGGGTCAGGGGTCACCGTCCATGAGCTAATGCACGCCCTGGGCTTTGTCCATGAGCAATCCCGAGCTGACCGGGACAAGTATGTCACCATCATGTGGTCCAATATATGGAAAGGTAAAGTAACATTCTTATATTCCCATGTTCTTTTACTGAGAAGTCTCTTTATCATTCAGTTATTCTCCTGTTCATTCAATTTAGACCGGCTGAGGAATTTTGAAAAGTTTAAAACAAACAACCTGGACACCCCCTACGACTACGGCTCTATCATGCACTTTGGAAAGTATGTCGACGTACATTTGAAATGATAAGTCAGGCATATAATAAACTGCAGTTCTATAATCATATTCTTTGTAATTTCAGGTATGCCTTCTCTGAGGACGGAGAACCTACTATTGTACCAAAAAGGAACTGGAATGTGAAGTTTGGACAGCGATTTGGACCCAGCGACTTGGATATAATGAAGATTAATAATATGTATAAATGTAATGTGTAATAAAATCCATTTACAGTAACGGATGATCCATCACATTGCTAAAAGTCTGACATTATTAATGCATTAATGCTTTTACTTCTTTTAACACTTTAGCATCATAATTTGTTTAAAGGGGAATGGCTGATTGTGAAGACTGCTGATATAAAAATTGCTAATATAATCGATATTAAGAATATTCTGTTGTAACCTGCTGTTTCAGATTTCCACATCTGATGCCTTATATAAACACATTACATCAATAAACCTTGTTCATAAACATATCTTTCTCTGAAATTTCATTTAAGCTTTCATTTCATTGCACATGAGTCAGCTGCAATCAGATCAGTTGAATAATATAATATTACGTAAATGTTCAGAATCAGCTGATCTCAGAGCTAATGAATAAGCACTGAGGTGTCAACCCTATGAAATACGCAAGCTGAATTACAAACAGCCTGTTATTTGTTTGTTTCGTATCATTTATAAAAAAAAATATATGTTTAAGTAAGGGCGAGGTGTTATTTATTTGCATCACGTGTTGAACAGAGCACAAAAAAACTACTGAGATTTGGTTCACAGATTAAAATGAGTTTGAACACTACATGCACATTTTGCATGGTCAGGGTGAATAACGCAAGAATCAGCACGACTTCAGATTGCCATTATTGCGATCGGTCTTAAAATTGCTGAACTGTCTTTCCAATGAATGCTTTCCAAACCTTTCATTAGGAAAATACATGAATATCAAATAATGACATAGGATGTCGCGCTAACCCTCCATTTGCAAACTGGAGCACAGATGGGTGGTTCTCGGAGTATATATATTCTTGTTCCAACTTTAGTTCACATGCAATACCATCCAGACACCTGGACGCACGCAGAAGTGACTACCAAGATGCTCTGTGTGGGTATTTTTGTGGGACTGGTGTTAGAGTCCTGGTCTTTACCTGTGCAGGTAAGAGCAGCTAAATCCCACTGCAGTTATGATGATATTATTCATATCTTATGCATACCCAATTTAAGTATTTATTTTGCATTAGAACTCCTCATTGGTTCATCAGACAAGGCTGAGGTCAAAGAGAGACTATCCAGGTAAACTGGTATTTCATGGTGAGCAGTGTAGGTTGTTACAATGAATTGATGTACAGTAAATGTACCATTTTTAATCTCTTTAACAGAGCATTATGTGAAACCAGAGGACATGAATGCCATGGACAGGATCCTCGGAGTCAATCAACGTATGTGTGGTATAGACACAGATATATTTTTACAGGGAGTTACTCCTTTAGCATGAAACGTGTGGTTATCTTACTCCGCCAGTGTCCAGAGATTTTCCTTTAAGAGAGGGTGACATCCTGAGTTCCGGATCCCACGGTGCACATGTCACATGTTTAGCAGATCCTTGCCGCTGGCCCAGATCTGTTGACGGTTTTGTGTATGTACCGTACATCATCTCCCCACTATATGGTGAGTAAAGTCTCTGTATGGAAGTGCATGACAGATAATATAAAGGGAAGTTAAATCAAGGTCTTTATTATTAAAAAGCACATTTATATAATTTGTCTTAACAGAGGATATGGATAGAATCACCATAGAAACAGGAATGTTGGACATTTCCTCTGCAACGTGTGTGAAGTTTGTGCCTCGCACACATGAAGCAAACTTCCTTAATATCGAGTCTAGAACTGGGTGAGTGCGTTGCATTCATATACAGCCATGTTCTATTAATGTTCTTTTTAAGATTTCACATTTTACAGGACCATATGAAAAGTCTGAATATTATTAACTCATTGTACCTGTTATTTGTGACTGCTGAAAATTCAGTTTTACATCACAGGAATAAATGACACTTTAAAATATATTTAAATAGAAAACAGCTATTTTAAATAATAAAAATAATATTTCACAATATTACAGTTTTTTTTTTTCTGTATAGTCTATCAAATAAATGATTTGTGAGAATTAGAGCTTAAAAACAAAATCATACTGTCCCTAAACTTTGAACAGTATGCATATCTATTTATATATTTACTTACTATTATTATTGTTGTCCACCGTCGACCCCATAGCTGCTGGTCATATCTGGGAATGATAGGAGGCAGTCAGGCCTTGTCTTTGCAGTCTCCGGGCTGTATGTGGTCAGGAGTGGCAGCACACGAGCTAATGCATGCTCTGGGATTTGAACACGAACAGTCTCGCTCTGATCGTGACTACCACATCTCCATCCTGTGGGAAAACATCCTTGAGGGTATGTTTATGAAACCAGCACTTATTTTGAGCCAATGCATTCCGTATGACAGTAATGCACGGTTCTTTTCCTAGATCAAAGGGACAACTTTAGGAAGTATGAGACGAGCAACCTCAATACTGCATATGACTATAGTTCTGTCATGCACTATGGGAGGTGAGTATTGGAAATCTACTGTACAGTATGCATAGCCCTACTTCTGCTAAAGTATTAGTTGTCAATCTAAAATGCTTTAAAAATTGTGTCTATAACTGTTTAAATAGTCTCTTAAACCCAAGAATTTTGTTTCTTATAAATGAAGCAATGAAAAACAATAGCAATTCATTTTAGGTTAAATTAATACCAATGCACATACAGGTATGCCTTCTCAGAGGATGGTGAACCCACCATCATCCCTAAACCAGACCCCTACATTCCCATGGGACAGCGAGATGGACCGAGTATTACGGATATTCACAAAATAAACATCATGTATAACTGTGGTAGGTATTAATTTCATTAAGGTTTACTTAACTACGCTTCCTATCTGTTGTTCATTTTAATCTTTCTTTTGTGTGTCCACTAGGTGGCCGTGTTTGAAACAACAAACTTATGAAATGGACCCAACATAATTCACTTGACAACAGACTACTGACATGTGTTTACCTTTTCTTCTCGTTTTATGATTCATTTGGCAGTGCCAGATATTTAGACAATTTATATTACAGTACATTACAGATCATGTTAAATAAAGCAAACTATGTTGTAACCATAAACTAAAATATATGCACAAGACAGTTTTTTCTTACACCTTGAATACATATGTGTGTATGCATTAATCATCATAATTAAAAAACAAAATGTTATTAAGTATATTTTTATTGTAACAATTTTTAGGTTTTTGTGGGGTCCAAATGACATTTTCAACCTTAACTAATCTTTCCATATACTCTGAAAAAAAAATAGGGTTTAATTTTTACTCATTAGTATATTTTAAAAAAATAATAACTAAAAAATACCAAGTAACACACTGAACTGAATGAAAAAATGTCAAATAGTAAGACTAAAATGGTATTTTCTTGTAAAATGTACTCCAATAATCTTTAATTTAGAACTTTATTTTTATTTTTATTTTTTTCAATTCAAAAATGAAATACATGTTCAGCATTACAGAAGTAGAAGTACATTCTGGTCATTGTATGTATGAATTGCATTTTTTATGTATTTTTGAATAAATTAATAGATCCATTCAAAATAAGTGTCATGTTATTATTATTTTACTCATCTTGAAGATGAAAATAATAAAACAGATTACAAACCTGTTCCTGTTGTGCTTTTATCTCAAGTCATAGATGTGTGTCATCATGTAAGATGAGAATACAGAATTCAAAGCATCTCATGCAAACATATCTGTAAATACTTCGGGCCAGTGGTCAGATGTAATTCACACAAGATCCATCAAGTCTCTCTCGGCTAAACCCATCCGACTGGACAACCTTCCCCTCCGCCATCTCTTTCTGCGAATTCTTGCAGTCACATTTTGCTTTTCACTGTCCAGGGTGAGTAAACTTCACAGGAAGTTGAATGAAAGGTAGAGAGACAGATATGTGAGGAAAATATAACAGAACCATGAAGGAAGCGTTCAGTCAGATGAACTGTAGCACAAGAAATATATTGCAGTGGACAGAATATAACATTGACACAATTTTAAAATCTATTGTCTTCAGAAGGACAAAGCAGAGAGTCTAAAATTTCATTCACTTCTGTTTTCAAAGTCTAGTAGTCTAGTAGTCTAGTCATTTATTTGTAAAATATTTGTAAAAATATTTCAGTCTAATCCGTGTTTTCAAAAGTTAGTTACTAACATTACTTTATATTTGCACTTGAACACTTAATGAAGCAGATAAAAGCTCTCTGTACACACTGACTGGGATGTAACAGTCTTCATTACATACGTTATATAATAACATGCTTCAGATATCTGAATGGGTCAGTGCAGTCACACTGAAATACTTCCATACGATTAACACAAAACCTAGACGCTCCAAACATTCCAAAAAATAAATAAAAAATACAGAAAATGATTGTCTTGTCAATCTCCTGTCAAAATATAATGCTTATGCTAAATTTTATTTCAGCCTCTACCCTCTAACCACCATCATTTTCACAGTCAAATACATTTTTTCAAGTGTAGTGCCTTGCAATCAGTGTTTCATGTGACATTTAAACATTTCTTCTAAATAAATGTTTTTGTTTTTCACAGCTCAGGGCTGACTATGGAATCCGAACTGTTGATTGGCTGGCTGGAGGAGAGGGCGGAGCTGAGGGCGGAGTTATCACGTCTGCAGGACGAGTTGGCAGAGAGCAGAGCGGAGAGGAGTCTGGTCCATCAATAACAGAGTGAACACTTGCCAAACTGACGATCTGTCTGTCCCCATGCTGTGGAGCTGTCTCAGACGCTGGACCCCTCTCTGTCTTTAACAGTGCATCTGGATGATGAGCAGAGGGAATGGTGGAGGAAGTCCAGAGAGGACAGAGAGAGAGAGAGAGAGAAGCCAGACAGGCCCTGATAATCTTTACACTTCAGAACAAGGTCTGAGCTCACAGCAACTTCATCGCAACTTTAATAACGCTTCATTAAACTCCTTTAATAGTGATGGTGAAGGTCCCTGTAGGAATTTGAGGGGAATTCACACTTGCAGTGATCTGTAGTGAAAGTGTAACTGGAAGTTATTTATCTTCAGTAAGTGTTAGTCATTGCATGACATTAACAACAGCAACTTTGTCCAGTGAAGCAACAAAGTCGAGAAAAGTTGACTCTCAACCTTTTTGACTCCAGTGTGTTGGCCGGCCGTCGAGAAGACTGTGAAAGTAAATTAGTTTTTACTTTTTACTTCCGAAAGACGAGGCTGCGAAGACTCAGTGGTTAAATTTCATTTAGCAGTACAACCGCAAACTCTTTTTTGTGTTCCCGTTGTTTTACCGATGACTGCTTCTCTAATCTCAGGAGTTCAACGTGGGATTCACAAAACCCTTGCTCTTGAAAGATGGCTCAGGGCCAGGTTTATTTGGACCAGCTGGCTCCACTGAATCAAAAACTGTAAGCATGATAAATAATAGATGTTTACATTTTCAATCGAGCGTTCAATACACAGCTGTGGCAATGGGTGTATTGTTTCCGACTTGTGCTGTACGTGGTAGACCAATCACAACAAACAGGGCCATCTGACCAATCAGAGCAGAGTAGGCTCACGGAAAAGAGGGGTTTAGAAAGATATATCTATATAAATATAATGTAAATATTATACATACATATATAAACAAATATAAAGTCTGACAATTAACAAAAACAATGAAGTTAAATGTACATACAGTACATACAGTGTAGTGTTGTTTTAAGATTGTGTTACGCATATGTGTTGTACATCTCTATCATGTATGAATATAGTACAGTAGATTTTTCAAGAGAGAGTGAAAGAAAGAGTATGTGCGTTTCACAGAGGATGCTGCGGGATGAACGCAGCCACACAGTGTAAATAAAGATTATTACGTCTTCAGAGCTTGAATTCCTGTGACTGAGAGGTGTTTGTTCACCGGAGCAGATGTTTGGGGCTCTCGGGGGTCAGCGCTCTTCTGTAGAGTCTGCTCAGCCTTTCGACAGAGGCTAATGAAGCCCTGCAGGACGACCTACGAAAGCTAACAGCCGATTGGTCCAAAGCGGTGGAGGGGGTGGTGCAGAAGGAAATCGATTGGCAAAAAGATAAAAAGGGGAGGAATAACTATTATTATACCATAGGAATTATTACTGTACTATATTTGTGACATTCTTGTATATTTGTCAGTTCAGATCTAGAGACAGATTCCCAGACATCGCAGTCAACACACATACTGATAAAATATTGAATGCACTGTAAATAAATTTTGATTGGATGAAGCAATAGTGATACGTGTAAATCTATAAAAAGTTGCTTCTTTTTAATAGGAACTTTATTTATATCTATGTTATCGCTGCCTTCTCCAACTTTTTTTATATCATGTAAAAAAAAAGGTTTTATGTTGCAACAACAAAATCAATTTCTAAGTGTTGCCATAGAAACAGTTCATTTCTGTGTCTGAAGATGTAAATGCAGAAGTATCTTTGTGTTGTCACCTAGTTCGTAATTACAGTAATTTCAATGTGCAGCTGTAAATGTATTTGTCAGTCCTGAAATTTGCAGTGCGTGCGTGGCACGTTTCAGGTTGCTTAGCAATGGCTCAGTTTTTCTGAGGATTTTATCAGTGCATTAAACAAGTTGAATGTGTGTCCTCCAAAAGTGGATGAGAGCGAAAAGGCAACCTCAAAGATTGCGTTCAGTCATTTTTCACATTACATATTAGGGCACAAATGTTTTAAAATGCATTTTATTTGACTCACAATGTTGTTATGCAGTAACGATTGCATCACTCGGTTGTCTGTGACCTCATTCACACCTCTGCAGCTGTAAACATTACCATTGGCACAATTATTTCTCTTGCTCAGACTGAATTGCAGAGAAAGGCTCTGTAAATATAGCTGGGAGATGTTGCTGCACTTGTTGTTTTTGTATTTTCCTGTATTTCCACTGGCAGACACAGATGGATGAGTGTTTGTGTACACTGACTGAACTACTTGTTTCTGAGAAACTGTACACTTCAGATAAGCCGCAATGCAACATGAGCATCTTCCGGTTTCATTGATGCAATATAAGCAATAGTTATTATTTTACATTCATTTTTATTAATTTGTCACTCTCAGACACCAGGGTCACTCTCTGAAGACTAATTTTTGAATTGTTTTTTGAAAGGAGATCAAAATACAAAAAAAAAAAAAAAAACAGTAATATGTGAATATTATTACAATTTAAAATAACTTTTATATTTTAAAACTAAAAAAGCAGTTTTCAGCACCATTGCTCCAGTCTTCATCATCACATGATCCTTCAGAAATCATTGTATTTATTATTATTTTCACAGTTAAAAAATTTATTATCTTTTTATATTTAATGCTTAATATTATTAATATAAACTTCTTAATGTTTTTGTAGAATTCTTTGATAAATAGAAAGTTCAGAAGATCAGTGTTTGTCAAAAGAGATGTGTCCTTGTTGAAGAAAAGCTGTATTTTTCTCTAAAAAAGAAGCTTTAAATGGTAATGAATGCATCCTCTTTACACCATCATTCCAAAAATATTTAGATATTAAGTTACACTATCTTATATTGTATCTTTTATTGTCATTGTCATAATAACAACAAAATATCCAGGCAGGTATTAGAAGTTACGTGTTAATTACGTACAGTGTTTCAGTATATTGATGTTTTACTTTTGCTTTTTTTTCAGGATCACAGAGCTGAATATCACAATAAAAGCTCTTGAATCTGATAGAAATAGAGAGAAACTTTGAGTCTGTCAGACATGCTGTCACATCACTGGGGACAGGAAATAATTTGTCCTTATTTTAGTGAAGCATGAATTAATTCATGTATTCACTGCCTTTTTGTCCAGGGTTCTCAGCTCTCAGCAGTCAGGCTCTCTGTCTTCAGATGACTGTCCTCTGTCCTCACTATCATCGCTCAATCTGAGACTGTCCTGCAACTGAGAAAACAGGAAGTACAGGTTGGTCATTGTGAAATCACAATTAACCCTGTTTAATAATTGTTTTTTTTTTTTTTGTCTTCTTGTGGACAATTCATTAGTGAATGTTTTTCCAAACAAGGAAAAAAAATATCTAAATAAAAGAACCTGTTCTTCAAAATTACTTAAAACCTTTATCCTTAAAATGCTGATAAACTGATAAGTTCATTTTTAAATTGAAACGAGAATGAAGTTTTATTTTTACTTTTAATTTACAGTACTGTTCGAATGTTTCAGGTCAGTAAGATATTTTTTGAAAGTAATTACGACTTTTATTCAGCAAAGTCACATTGAATTCTATTTCAAGTAGATTATATACGTCTGAACATTCTTTTCAGCATTGATGATACTAATAAGAAATATTTCTTGAGCAGCATATTAGAATGATTTCGGAAGGATCATGTGGCACTGAAGACTATGGTAGTGATGCTGTTTATTTTTAAATTGTAATATTTAGCAATATTATTGTTTTTGTCGTAGTTTTATCAAATAATAGCTACAAAATATATGTAAATAAAAAAAGTAATTGAAAATATATATTATATATTAAAAAAAACATCTTACTGACCCCAGACTTTTGAACGCTAATGTATTTTTCACAACATAACATAGAATTTATTAGTGGTGATTACAATTAATTATTGGCTAATTGCTATAGGCTAATTGGTCAAACTGAAATTGTTGTAAACTGACATGGTTGAATATAGAAGAATAATCTATGGAGGTGTTGAATGTGGCAGTGAAAAGGAGATGGTAACTAGTTTTGGCAGTCAGATAGAGGAGGCTGAGAGACTCGCAGAGGAGCTGAGACACGAGAATGAATACTTGAGACGACAGAAAGAGAAGGAGAAAGAGGAGAGAATTCAGCTGGAGAGACAGAGAGAGACAGAAACGGTATGCTTATCCGTCGATCACCACTTTACATTATGCAGAATTCATTTAGGATTTGCATGTCATTAGAGCCCTGTTCAGTCATGCTCATCATGCTACATTCTGCTGGTAAATAAATAAAATAGATTAAGTTTATTTGTAAATCAGCATGAAGGCAGAGATGCTAGAGACTGCTCAGCTGTGTGGGAGAGAGACTCGTGCCTGTCTGGAGATGCACAGCCTGCAGAGAGAGAGAAGCTGGACGGAGCACGAGCTGAGCAAGAGGTGGCGACACTAAAGATAAACTGATAGAGTGAAGAGACTGCCACAAAACATTCTCACAATTCCAGCAAGACCTCATCACTACCGTTCAAAAGTTTGTTTGTTTTAAAGGTCTCTTATGCTCACCAAGGCTGAATTTATTTTTTAATAAAAATACAGTAGAAACCGTAATAATGTAAAGTGTATTACTACAATGTTCATACAGAGTTGCTCTAACTTTTCTTTTTATCAGTGTTGAAAACTACGGAGCCCCGCACATGACATGCAGGAAAAAATAGTAGGCTAAATCATTTGCACAATTTACTAATTCGTTCCCTCTATGTTTTACAACGTGCACATGATTACTCTTGGGTTCCATCGATTTGCCAAATCGTTCGCCTGTCGGCAAATTTTTTTTTATTTTTTTTTTGCATATCCAGGTTTCATCCAGGTGAGTATTTGAAAGTCTGGACAGCAAAACATAAATAAATGTACATGGCCAGAGAGAGTATATGTAAATAATAATGTCAATTCACCCAAAACTCCCACACACTGGCCCTCAGACATCAGGCAGTTCTGCCTGTTTAAATAGATCCATGGAGTTTTGTCCGAGTTGTGTTGTTTCCCATCCATTTTTTTTGTCATCCATTCAAACCTCTCCATCATTCCTTTACATCAGGGGTCTCCAGACTTTCAGCTAAACTCTGCAGGACACCAGCCCTCCAGGACCGAGTTTGGAGACCCCTGCTTTATGTAGCCTCTTATGTTGACTTCCAGGCATGGGAGTCATTAGTGGCCCTGTCATCCAGTCAAACCGAACTCAAGAGGGAGCTGGCAGAAGATTGAGATGCCTGGAGAAAATGGCTACTTTAAATGAAGCTCTGGCTTAGGACAAGAGAGAACTCTGTGTTCGTGCTCTGCAGGTTTGGCATGCAGGTTTTAGCCCATCTTTAGCATAGATCTCTTACACTTCCTAGGGATGTGACCAAATCCCTGCATGCTGCCAGTGGCCTCTTGCTTGTAATTACTTGATCCAGCGCCAGATTGTGTTGCTAGTAGGCCAGGATTGGAATGGAGGGATGAGAGGTGTGAGTTCTGTTTTCCTGACCCCTCAGCTGGGGACGGAGGTGGCAGAAGTCCAGGCCCCGATCCAGACATGTGGTGCAGAGATGCCAGGTCTGAGCGGGAAAGTGAAGACCTCGTCACTAGAGGCCAACGAATTAAGGTGCGGCGACATTGTGAAACAGACATATTTAGAAATTCATAACAGACAAGTCAGCTGATGAAAAGGCTATAGATGTGATGTAAATCAAAGTCTGTGGAGTATATTCACGTGGAAGCATTTGCTTCATATTTATAATGGTGGAAATGCAAAATAAAAAAGAATGTATATAATATATTATAACACTACTAAACTAAGAATATCTTGATTTAAATATTGTTTATATTGCCTACCCCTTACTTTTACCTGCTTGTTATTCACAAGGCAGAGTAAAATATGTTTGTGTAGGCAGTTTACAATCTGTAGATGAAGTGTGTCTGTGACTCTAAATAACAGCTAATCATCTCCATAATGAGCTTGAATGAGTTTGGTAGGAATACTAATGAATGAATACATGGGGCTTTAGATGATACTATAAATGTCTGAGTTTATCTCAACAGCTTGTTATATTTGGCTGTCGTATGTTGACCCTATGCTTTCTCAACCAGTGATTCTTTACTGCAGCTGTGTTCATGATCGCACTGTGTTCCGGGGAACAGAGAGAGACTGCTCTGAAAACTCTGCAGCATCTCAGAGACAGAGACAGAGAGATAGAGAGAGAGACAGAGAGCTGGAGACAGAGAGAGGGAGAGAGAGAAAGAGAGCTGGAGACAGAGAGAGGGAGAGAGAGAGAAAGAGAGCTGGAGACAGAGAGAGGGAGAGAGAGAGAGAGCTGGAGACAGAGAGAGGGAGGTGACTGCTCTCGCAGAAGTGAAGAAGAAGAATGAACAAAGGATTGCAGAGGTGAGAAACAAAAAAGTAAACAGTGTGTTCTAACTAGGTGCATGGTGACAAGTTTCCAAGTATTTCTCTCTATACATGTGTGTGTATATTATTTAAAATAAATAATTATTGCTAGGTTGTTACATTTAAAACCAACATAAACTGTTTTATGTTAAGTATGTATACTAGATCAGAATCTAATCAAATTAAATAGATCAAACTTATTAAATGGGTATTTCAAACAGATATTAATATTGATATACATTTTAAAAGGGTTTTGTTTAAACCATTTTTTGCACCAATCTCCTATCAGTTTCTAACATGCTGCTGTCTCTTGTGGTAGCATGCCTCCAGAAGCAGATTGAACCAGTTCAGGAACAGGCCTCAGGTTTGGTGCAGTGCAGTCAGCTACAAACACAGGTGGAAACACTCACACAGACCAAAGATGTCTTGTTAGGACAAACTGTTTTATTAGAAATAACTTTGGTTTAATGTGTTGGTGTATTTGTGTGTGTAATTAAAATGTTACATTTTTCTCTCTTAATTGTGTAGGAGAGATTCAGTGTCTACAGACAGACTTGGAGAGAGAGACGGCACAAACAGAAAGGGAAAGAAAAGAAGCAACGGAGGAAAGAAGGAAGAGTGAAAGAGAGATAGAAAACAAAGTCGGAATACAAGAGGATTCAGAGAGATGTTGAACAAGAATCACAGGAAAACATGTACATGTTTTACATACAGTACACTTACACATACAAAAACAGTACAAGCTGAAGAGAGCAAAACCGAGAGAGAAAGATGGCAAAAAGAGAGAGAAGCTCTGAATACACCCAGAGCGATGGAGAAGTGGAGATACTGAGGAGCAAGATTGTTGGTTTGTTAAAAGAAAAAGAGGAGCTTTCAGACACAAAATAGATAAATGAAACACAGAACTTGAGAAACTACATACGAAATAACCAGCAGAGCAGAAAACAGCCAAACTAAGAGATTGAGAGATGGGAGGAGAGAGAAAATGAGGTTCAGGGAGAGAAAGAAAAGTTAAATCAGAAGTTTATAGAAAGTGTGGAAAGAGAAAGTCAGAACCTCAAGGTCACAGAAAGAGAGAAAAGGCAAAGATGTCTGATCTACTGAAAAAAGGAGGAGGATGAATACGAAAGAGAGGAGAGGATATTGAAGAGTTAAAATCGAACAATTGAGAGTCTGGAAATAAAGTTACAAGACACCTTGGAGAGCAGATTAGAAGCCCTGGAGAAACACAACACTCCAGTGAAAGAGAACTGGAGGAAACAAGGGAAAATGAAACCAAACAAAAGAAAAGAAGAGAAGAGAGGGAGAAAGAAATGAGGTGGAGAAGACGGATAGAACAGAAAGATGGAGACTTGATAGAGCTCAAAAGCAGAAATGAAGAACTGATGAGCGATAAAGAACATATCTCATTTTTTTTGGAAGAAAGATAAAGAAGTATTTAACTGCGACTGAAAGAGGTGAAAAACAAGGTGGAGTGGTGGAAGAGATGAGCTGACAACATAGAAAATGTGAAGGAGAGCGTGAACTGGGTTGCTGAAAGAGAGAGAACAGAACTAAGAGAGCTTCTTAGAGAAAGAGAGGAAGAGGTGCAAAAGAGAGAAGAGGACACCGGTGATCTCAAAGGATAGATTTCAGAGGTCATCAAAGAGAAGCTAGAGACCGATGCTGAGCAGAAGAACAAGCAACTTAAACTTCTGAAGTAGCAAAACTCAAAGATGAAAGAGAAGGAGATGGAGAAGCAGAGAGGTGCACCGGAAGCAACTGGAGCTTTAAGAACAGCAGAAACAACTGAAAAGAGAATTGGAAGATCTCAATACCAAAATGGAGGCAGTCATTCAAGAAAAAGAGGACACAGTAGAAACAGTGGAAAAGAGAGATGTCGAGACCAAATGGACCAAATGGAAGACGATTTAAATAATCTTAGAGAATCTGAAAAAAAAAAAAACCTAAGGAACAAAGAGGGATAGTGGCCACTGTACTCTATCAGACTTCGTAGAGATAAATGCTGTCTCAGGGCAAATTGTTAGAGACAGACACACTTAGAAAGGACCTTACAAAAAAGAAACCAGAAACAGAGAGTTTGAGGACCAAGGCTCAGACCCTGCAGACTGAGACAGACAGACTGCACTCCACAATAAGAAATGAGAACATAAAAACTAGACCACTAGAGAATGAGGACTGGGGAAGGCTAACGAACAAATGTCTGCTGTCCTTTCAGAAAAGGAGGAGAGGGACAGCCTCCGAGAGAAGAAGGGTTGAAGTATGTGCTCTTAAAGAGCTTTGTTTTGAGCTATGGGATATTTATACGTAGTACTCTTATAATGCTAAAAAGCAAGGACAATCTGTTTTTCATGACATGTCCCCTTTGAACACACATTCAGTGAATTTGAATTGTTTTGGGCAATATTAGTAGGAGAAAGAGCTTGAACCAAAGGCCCAGTCTGTAAATGAATTGGAGACAGACTCTGCTGTACTGGGGCGTCTGTCAGCGATGCAGCTGGCCGTGGCACAGCTGGATGTAAGAGAACCTTCTGCAGAAGAAATACACTCATCTGGAGAAGATTGAGAGACTAAGAACTGAGCGACAGCATCTGAGAGAGATGCTGACACAGGGACCTAAACGGCTCACAAAGGGACCATATATTATGATGTCAGTATGATTCATAGCCATGATCACTGTATATATTTGGCCATCACCAGATTGAGCTGGAGAGGGGGAAGATAAGGTGTCAGCGGTCAGCTCTCAGACAGAAGCTGGAGTTCTGGTTCTGATACGATGGAGGAAATACATTTGTGTTTTGTTCTGGGTGTCTATCTGTGATTGCCACTATTTAAAATATCATGTGGAATATATTATTTTTATTATTACAATATAAATGTGTTAGTTTTAACAACCAGTGTTAGTTTAGAATTACTTATATAATTTTATAGTATTTATTTATATTTTGATTAGCTATATATATATATATATATATAATATTTTTTTCAATTTAATTTAATTTTAATGTTTTACTCATGCTATTCTAGTTTTTAATAGGTCTATGCAGCTTTAATTGACTTATATTTCTTATTTGTTATCTAATAGTTATCTAATACTTGTTTTATTTTATATTAGCTTTTTACCCAAAAATTTTTTCATAGTTTGTCAAAAATAAAAACACTGTTAGTAAAATGCTAATAACAAAATATTAAAGTCTGTTGTGTTTTATGTTTTTTTTTTTTTTGGGTAATTGCTAGTGAAAAAGCAAAAATAGTTAAACATTGTGCTGTATAGGCCATCAGATGGTACCGAAAAAGGAAGAGCTTAAATGTCTCAGAGTCCGAGCCTATGAGGTGGAGGAACAGGTTCATTCTTAACACTTAATACAACCCTTCATTTGTATTTTGGCATATAAAATAACCCTCAAAACTTCAACTCAATTTTCTAGGTTCATCATCTTCGTCTCATGTTGGCCGTGGACCATCAGCAGAGGGCAGAGTTCATAGATCGCTCTCTGAAGAACAGCCAGAGTCTGATGTCTCTGAGACAGGTTCTGACTGAGTCTCTAGCTGCGGTGTCCCAGTGGCCCGTCCCCTCAGCGCTGGAGTCAGAGACACAGAGGCTGGACAGGAGCATCAGAGAGGAAGAGCTCCGATTGTCTCTCAGTGTCGGCATCTCTCTTGAAAGCCAGAGTCTTACAATTAATTACAAAGCACTTGATTTTAATGACGGGTTATGTAATTTAAAGGCTCTCATGCTACTGTGAGTGCTTGTTGCTTTACTTCATATGAACTCTTACAGTGTGTCACCAGGGGGCGCTGTTTGAATGGAAAATTTGTGTGGCCCCAAGTCACCCGCACAGCCAAACCTACCGTACATGCTTGTAGTCTTATCTTAATCAACTTTGACATTACCAACCGTAATCAAAATACACGCAGTGCTTCCTCAGTCTTCACAATACCAAATAAAAACATGACAATAAAGCATTGCTTGTAAAATGTACTGAGACGTCAGGACTTAACATAGTATTGTTGCATACGTAGGTGAACTGAATAAAAACATTTCTAGGCATATTTAATTACAAAATAAACAAATATATAATGTGACATATATATATATATATATATATATATATATATATATATATATATATATATATATATATATATATATATATATATATATATATATATTTGTTTTTAATTTGTAGTCATAAGCATTTATGTAAAAAAAAAATATATATATTAGGAAAGAAAAACAGTAATTGAACTCCTGGCTTTCTGATACCTACACACATACATAATCATTATTGCATTGTAATCATTACATAATTTAGAACAATTATACATGTATATAGTTAATTATGGGTTACTTCTGCAAAAAATATCAAACAATAGCGGTTCTCAAGACACTCCATTTACAACACAAATATTTGAAATGCCCCCCTATTGGCACAGATATTTCCTCTGGTATTTCTACTTTAACAATGACAACGTTGCTTGTTTGCAAGCTTTTATGTTAAGAAAAACTGGAAGCGTTGATATACTGATTGAATTATTAACCACGATTCATTTAGTTATTCCTGAAGATCCAATATTCTCATTCTGCATGCTCTTGAAAATAATAATAGTAATAATAATAATAATAATAAATAAGTCATTAAAAGGCCATTAAGAAGAAAAAAGAAAAAAATAATTTCAGTTTATTCTTATTTAACATCTTATTTTTACAAAGTAAAAAAAAAGGACTTTAATAGCACAATAATAGGTATGTTTACACCAAGGTATTTATAATAATATTTTGCTTAGTTGTTTACCTGGTGTGAACCATTTATGTCAGTGTAAAACCAAACTAACTGAGTTGTAGTAATCATAAGTGTAGAAAGTGTGGTGTTTTGGCGGAAAGTAACCAAGGGACATTTGTATGGGTGAGAGGGGAGAAAGAAAGCGAGACAACTTATAAATTGGTTTTTGGAGAGAGAGAGGGAGAGAGGTGGAGTTGGGGGTGGAGGAGGAGGACTGGCTGCCCTTCATCTGTCTGCTCTAGGCGGAGCTGAAGTTACCGAGAGCGGCCACGGGAGCTCGACGTGATCCGCGGGGCGATAATCATCCACACCGGGGAATGCGCTAATTTACCCGAGCAGACTCTGAGCGGCGATCAGTTTACCGACAATCATCGACTGAGACTCACTGCGCTGTTTGTTAAAGGCCTCTGTCGCGTTGGATCGGACTCAATGTCGCTCCTGTTCGGCCGCTTGGACCGACCGATGTGCTCGACGCCTTCTGCCGTAGATTTGCTTCATTTCAGACATATTATTTTTGCATTAATGCAGGAATAAAACCAAATAAAGCCGGGAAATGTCGTGCATGTCGTCAGCTCGTGAAGCTAAACATCGACTGAAGCGGATGTACACGAAAAAAACCTGACCCATATTAAGATACTGCTCGAGCTTCTGGACCAGAACCAAATACATCGAAACGAAATCTTGTTTATAAACACCGACAACTACCGGGACGCGATCGCTGCATGTTTTGAGACCTCTCTTAAGAGGGCTGAAGACATGCGAGGAAGTGGGTAACATACATTGCTTTAAGTTGAATCGCTCAAACTCTGAAACAGCGTGGAGAAAATGCGTTTATAATCTATTTATTACAGCACACACAAACCCAAAGGCGTCTGAAGTCATGCACTGCCTCCAAAACTTCATTTGCACGTCTCATTTCGGACTGTTCCTTCCGAGCACATGAGCTTGAAACTCGGTCGATAAAAGAGAAGGAGGAAAAAAGAAAATCGGCTGGAACTTTTTTTTGCGGGGGAGCTGAACCTATCGAGAAACACCAGGATGGTCATCAGGATGGGATTGCGGATCCTAACCCGAACATCGGTGCTGTCACTGGGGCTGTGCTCAATGCTTCTGCTCAGTGCTGTGGCTGGTAAATATGCTTCAGAGCTACATTTCAAATATTTACCTGTGAGATGTACAGGGTCCATGTTACATTATTTGCAGATTTAAGCGCGTGTTGTTCATCAGAGTCACGCGTTGTTGCATGGACGCTGTATTGTGAAGTGAACTGAATCGGTTCACTGTACGAATGTGAACGGTCTGAAGTGTCGTGCTTCGCTGACTTATTATTTACAAGAGATGTGTTGTGTTGAATCTAGTTTCAATGTCAGTATCATGGCTTGAAGGGGGTCTTCTGTGTGTCGGTCTAGTTAAGTTAAACCAAATTTACTTTGAATTGGTCAAAATTTACACAGATGCTTTTATTAGCCTACTACTTGTAAATAAATGTTAGAACCAAATCGGAGAATATCTCTACATGCATGTAGAACTCACTTGATGGTAATTCATTTGTGTAGTCTTTACATTAGCACTGTGGTGAGGTGCATTTCCCTAAAACATTGAAGGTGGGTGCAGCTGTGGTACTATAGCACAGTAATGGTGTCAAGTGCTAATATTTTGGTCCACGTTTCTGAATTATTTCCTTATTCATGCATTATTGCATTTACATGTGACCATGCTGGTGAGCGTGATTTCACCAAGTACAACATGTTCCTGGATCAACATCCTTGTTGATCCTGGAACAACATTCCAATCAACTAATCAGAATTGAGATATAACTTTTCAAGAAATATCTGTTTTAGGCTTAAAATCAGGGTTAGATGCTTCTACAACCTTTTTAATCAGCTATCATTTACCACTGATTTTAGGAATAAATTATGGGTAGGGATAGGTTTAGGGGTAGGGATTGGGTTAAGTCTATAATTTTGGAAAATAATGTTGATCCAGGATCATCAAAAGATGTTCATCCAGGAGCAATACTTGGCAAAATCACAGCGACCCTACTATGCCATAGCACTATCCTGGCACATGTCCTAAAAATCTCTGAATTGCCATTGACTTTATTTATTTGAGTTTGTTTTGTCTGTATTTTGAATGTTTTTGTCTTTGTATGCAGCAAATGCATTGACAATGTCTCCTGGTATATTAATCTCATAGAGTGGTAGTTTTAAGTCGAAATGAAAATGACCTGCAGCCTGTGATGTTTTATGGTTTATTAGGATTCAGGCTACAACATTGCAAATATTGACTGGGCAGTTTTATTTGTGATAAATGCTGGCAGTAGTGTAGTGTAGGATCACGTTGAAAGTAAGGCTGTGTTCATGTATAAATCATTGTTATCAGAGAGTGTTTTGTGTTCTTGTCTCGTCTCTTGCTTTCATACAGATCAGTTCGTCCATGCTGTGTGTCGGCCATTAGAGCCCAGTTGTTATAGATATGCAGTTAGTCATCAGATCAGAAGTAGAGCCCGACCGATATATCGGCCGGCCGATATTATCGGCCGATATGAGCTTATTGCATTTAAATAGGCATCTGCGTTTATAACGGCCGATGAAACATGAGAAACAGAGTCTCATGCTTCACTCATGTTATGAGTGTTGCATAGTTTGCCCACCAGAGGGAGCTCCGCAGTTGCAGAGAGTCTGCAACTCCACTATAGAAGAAAGCGATCAGCCAAGCCACAGAGATGTACTGTTTTGACGGTAAGTCTGTCGTTCGTCATGTGAGACGATTTAGTTCATACACTGTATATAAAAACGGTGTTTTTAGTTCTAGCTAACGGTCCTATCATTATCACTTCTAAATATTCTGTAACATCACTTACAGCCGCTAATGCATTGCTATATTAGATTAGCCACAAAGCTAATACCATGTTTATCAATGGAAGAGCGCTAACATTAATAAAAGGTCAAACTATAACTTTAGCGTTTATCTTATTCTAAATATATCTGCAGTGTTTCCCACATAATGTTTTTAACTCAATGCGGTGCGGACGCGCCTGGATAAAACGGGCGCGTTGCACCGCGTGCGCGTCGCTTCCCTGCACAAAGAGAAGAGGAGAAGATATACGGGTCCGTTGTGAATGTCTGTGAGAGCAAATATAGTGTAGTTAGAGTAACTACAGTAGGTGCATCAGAAATGATTAAACCAGAGAGGACATGTAAATAAATATGAGCTGAACACGAGCTTTTTTTCTTTTTTTTTCTTTTTTACAGATTGTTTCAAAGCAGCTTTACAGACATAACAGGAAAATGTTGTAATAATATGGTTAAATATAAGTAGGTAATATGTCATACCTATTGCTTGACAAAAAAAAAAAAAAAAAAAAAAAAAAAAAAAAAAATATATATATATATATATATATATATATATATATATATATATATATATATACAGATACCTGAAAAAGGTGAATGCTGTAGCAGCAAAGTGTGGGACTACTTCTGCAAATACTTTAACTTTAGTATTATAATTTATTTACAGTACACACACAGACTGTTAAAACCAGCTTCAACTGGAAGAAAGTAAAAGTGTTAAATGTTTAAAATCAGACAGTTTTTTGATCATTAAAAAATATATACTTTTGATGTGCAATTGTTTAGCCATTGAGACCGTAATCTAAGGCTTTTTTTTTTTTTTTTTTAAACATAAATCCCTTCTGGAAAATGGTTTATACAGCCCACATACATGGAACAGGCAGATATTTTGCTATTGAATGTTGTGTAAGTGCAGTTTATAGGAAATGGGTCTAATATCCAGTTTATTTTCAAAATCAAAATATTGGCTTATAAATCGGCTCTTTTCGAGTTAATATCGGCATCGGCCCCAAAAATCCATATCGGTCGGGCTCTAATCAGCAGCATGTGATATTGTACCATTGATTCTTTTGAGACCCTAGAAAAGTCCCTAAAAATTGCAGGAATGTGATAGATGGATATATTTCCCATGTTGTGTGCAATAATTTGTTCAAGCCTCTGCCCCATTGATCAAGGATCAATCACAAGATATACAGAGTTTTGTGGGTTAGTGTTTAATGTTAACTCTGTCTCCACAGGTACAAGAGATAAGTGTCAGTTGTGCTCTATCCCTTAAAGGTGCATCCAGCAATATTTCCTCAATTATAATGTTTTACCCCTAATGAAATACACTTTAAAAAAAAGACTTTTTATTGTGGCGTTTTTCATATAACAATCATACATTTAGTGTTGACACACTATTTTTCTCTTTTCTTTCTTTCCCCTTTCTTTCCTTTCTCCTTTCCTTACCCCTTCTCTCCCCTTTTCTACACCCAATGAAGAAAAAAAAGGGGAAGGAATTATATACGCATACATACACCTGTACATATATACATTCTTACACAGACGTATAGCATATATACACCTATATGTAAATACGTACGTACTTATATACATGCATATACCCATATATACATGTTAACATACATACAAATATCCATATGGCTGCATCATATATCACACCCCTAATGAAATTAGAACTTTTGACAAATGTTTAAAATATTGCATTAGAAAAAGACTCCAGTCCTACGTAGCCACGAAAAAGCTGTTTTATGGAGTGGGTTGCTCCCTCATGGAGGCTGCCATGCTGTGATCCCATGAACAAATGTGTCATGCAATGTAACTTTATAATAAAAAAATGTTGTCCGTTTTTATTTTGAATTTTCTATTCCTCAAATTCTTAGAAAAATATATCACTGTTTAACTTTTTCTATTTTATAGTAATAACAACAAAAAAATATATAGAGCCCAAATAAGTTGTAATAATATTGTATTATATTACAGATTTTACTGCATTTTGAAATGAAATAAATGCAGCCTTGGTGCGCATAAGAGACAAATTAATAAAAAATCTCCCGAACCCAAACTTTTGAACAGTAGTGTAGATGAATGTAAAGGACTACAACAAAAGTCAACCACGCAGCTCTAATGAAAAATGGAAAATCATGTCAATGTTGATTTGTCAGTATAAAGTCCAAGACCACTGGGATGAATACGTATAAAAAATAACCCAAAAATTACTGAGTGCATCTTTCAGTTTAATGGAGAGCAAGATTCTGAGTTCGAGAATATTCCCTTTGGGAAAATGCAGGATTTATATACAGCATGTGTTTTTCAAAACTCAGGATTTGTAATTGCACAAAGCAGCACATGATTTATTCCATTGTTTCACTTTGACCTTAGAGTCCTGAAACCTTACTGAGGTACAGTGATGTGACAGATGGTAATCCCATGATCCACTTTACTGAATATTTACCATATTCAAATACTATAGTATGTACATGGTACTAGACAATGGCACTATGGAACACGTTCAAAATGTTAATATTGTCATGGAACCTTCTTTTAATGCAGCAAGTGCATCCACAAAATATTTCCCATTATATTAATACAGAGACAGTTTCTAGTCATGCAAATGACAGTATAACAGTATAGCAGTATATTTTTTTTTTGAGAAAATTAAAAACTAAAAGCAAAATGTTGTTTTTATTATGAGTCATAACTTCAGCTATGGTTTTCCATTAATCGTCTAATAAACCCCCACCAATAGAAATGGCACATTCATATCTCCCATATAGTCTATCTCTAGAATGAAAGCTTCTTGGCAAATTCTTTCAGCTCCGTGTCATCTCTATAATAATTTTTCTTAGTTAAAGTAGCGTACTGGGGTCCATATTCCACCATCATCTGTCCAGCCCACCAACATGTCCTGTGAGGAATGCAGTGGTAAGACCACACAATGAGCTTACAATGAGAGCGACACGGTAATTAAAATGTGGTCTTGTCCAACCATGCTGGTAAACTGGCTCGAGGGCTCATCACAAGCTCATTTTAAAGCCGTTAGGAGCTGCCACAGTGATTTAGACCTGAGTTAGACCCTGCACAGGTAGTTAGTTTCACTTGAGGGGGTTGTGCACTATTATGCCACAGTTAGGCCTGGGCCCTTTAGAGACCAGTGAGAGGACGGTTTGTCGAGCATGGAAAAGATTAAGATGAAGGGGAGGCTGTGCTGTGTATGAGAGTCCTTACCCCGTCTGTGACCCCTGTGAAAGCACGAAGCTATGGATCCTTTGCCACTCTGCTAAGCCCATCAGCACTCATTACTCACACACACACACACTCGTATATGTGTAACATGACCATTATGGCTCTGGTGGTAGTTCATACGCAGTATTGGCAGTTTTTAAATACGACAGGCCATGGTATGAGATTCTAGCCGGGCCATGAAGAGAGATATTGTGTTCTTGATCAAGGACGTTCTGTGGAGCATCCAGTACTTTGCATCAATTACTGGATAATGGGCTGTGTCACCATGTTAGAAACACGTCTTGACCTCAAGTCTTATCTTGGACACAGTATCAAACCTTGCTGCCAAACTAGCAGCTTACTTCATGTACAAGTGGCAGAATTCCGTAAGCTTTGCCATGTTTATTGTTTATTTCTATACAAAATATTTTGGTTTTTTGCATTTTTACATGCTTTTATCCAACTTAACTTATAGTTTGAACACAAGTTTATAATACAGGATTATAATGCTAAGTCTGCAATGGCTAATTAATGTTTGTAAAAAAATAAAAAAAAAAATAAACAAATATTTGTTAAAATGTAATTTTAAGTTAACCTTAAACTAACTACAATTTTAAAAGTTTTAAATTAAGTTTGCTTATAGTTCACACAAAAATGAAAATTCTGTCATAATTTATTCACCCTCGGGATCTTCCAAATTTCTTTACATTTTAAAATGTTCAATGAAATAAAAAATTAAATTTCTGAATTTTGCAGACACTTTTATCCAAAGCGACTTAGTGCATTCAGGCTAACATTATTACCTAACGTGTTCCCTGTGAATCGAACCCACAACCTTGCGCCGCTAACGCAATGCTCTACCACTTGAGCCACAGGAACACTAATCTACTAAATAACTTTATTCTGAGAAATGTAAAAGAAGTTATTTTGAAGAGTGCTGATAATCATACAGGTGATGGTCCTCATTGACTTCCATATTATACACCAAAAAACAGTGGAAGTCGATGGGGACCGGAAGTTGTTTGGTTACCCACATTTTTCAAAATATCTTCTTTGTTCCTTGTTCCTCAGAAGAGTGAAGGTCATACAGGTTTGGAACAACATGAGGGTGAATAAATAATAGCACAAATTTCAATTTTGGGTGAACTATCCTTTAAAGTATTAGTATTGACTATACACACATTGTTATACGTAGGCCAGGCTTAACGTACAACAATTATTTCTGTCTTAAAAAAAGTTGAACCCCCCTCCCAGTATACTGTATGTCAGAAAACCTCAGCATTGGTCTTCACATTTATTTCTTTTCATCACGTTGAAGGGGTTAACAGAAAATTACACGCAGGGAAGTGTGACCTTGGATCCAGTTCTGTTTTTACACAAATATATGATTTCAAACGTCTGGTCTTATAACTTCCTTTGATGGTTTCTGGCACTCTGATTTGAGCGTTTGAGAAGCAAAGATAATTATCTCTGCGGAGTAATAAAACGAGTGCAAATTAGCACAGACGTGACGCTCTTTGATATTTTCTTTGAAACACACCGTCTTCCCACCGCAGTGGCGTTTTGTTGCCCTGTGCGTTTCCTTCTCCTCGTCTGCGTCTGCGAACTCTGTCGGTTAAGGAATTTGCCCGTCTGTCTGTGGGGGAGGGCCGGAAGTAGGAGTTGGCTGTCTCACTCTGTCAAGCATTTCCACGGTTTTGATTTGTACTCTGATAGTGCTTCAGTTTGGGTGTACTGTATGCATGAGCGGCATCACGCAGCGCGGTATTGCAAGTCATGTCAGTGCGGCACCTGCATTTCATTCTGCAAGTATCATGTATATACAACTGTCTGTAGCATTTCACTTGAAAATAAAGCAGCAAACGTACAGATTTTCCATTCTTGAAGTTCTCGGTTGTTTTTCTAAATGCATTTCCGTTTATTTGTGTGTGTGATTGGGTCTGGAGTGTGTTGCCCTGTACTTGCAGGATTAGACTAAACAATGTGTCTCTCGTTGGCTCCAGGGCAAGGCGGCTGGGCAGGGGGAGGAAAGACAGAGAGACATTCCCTTGCGGTGACGCCAAACCCCCCTCTCACATTCACACAGTGCCCTCCGTCTCTGCAGCTGAACTGATTGAATCTGAGACCCCTCCTCTGATAGACTCCCCTTCTTCCAAACGCAGTTCACACACTAATTGAAAAATCATTTCACTTGAGGAATGTAATAAGGCCCTTTGCTCTTCTCCATGTTGCTTCGGGGGTGGGGGGGCACCATATTCCGGCTCTCATTTCAATCTTGCTCTTTTTATGTTTCTCTAATCGCTCCATCCCACCAGTTTCTAAGCCCTGCTTATTTCAGTGTTATTATTTTCCTCGCTTACTCCCGTCATAAAACTACATCTTCGGTTTATGGACCTGTTGTGGTGCATTACAGTCCTTCAATGCTGGATGGCGCACACTGTGGTGGAATAAACACACCAGTGCT
The DNA here is from genome assembly GCF_003368295.1 of Carassius auratus. NCBI lineage: Eukaryota > Metazoa > Chordata > Actinopteri > Cypriniformes > Cyprinidae > Carassius > Carassius auratus. The sequence goes on from NC_039276.1 coordinate 24,741,752, forward strand.
TGATGTGAGTTCTGGTTCTGGTCGATTCTGAAACATGCTTTTCACAGTAACCTATTGTTTTTGCTTCTTTCCCTGTTTGACAAGATAGTCTTTGTGTAGTTAGAGCAATAGGGCAGACTGTTCAGTCTTGCAAAGTGTTGACTGTTGTCATTAAATCTGGTATATGCTGTAGAATATAATGGACCTTAGTCAGGGTAGTATATAGGATACAAATGAATTAGCAGAGATATCTAATTTGCAGCCAACCTACTTAAAATAATTCCTAAAGGTTAAAGCTGCAGTAGGTAACTTTTGTAAATATATATTTTTTACATATTTGTTAAACCTGTCATTATGTCCTGACAGTAGAATATGAGACAGATAATCTGTGAAAAAATCAAGCTCCTCTCGCTCCTCCCTATTGCCATTTGCAGAAAGTCATCCACTCCCGTTAAGAAACAACCAATCAGAGCTGCGGTCCGTAACTTTGTTTGTGTTCAAAATGTAGAAAAATTTATATAATAAGCGAGTACACCATGAATCCATTTTCCAAACCGTGTTTTTAACCTGTCCTGAATTACTAGGGTGCACCTATAATAAGTGTTTATATTCGGACTATTTTAGATTGCTTCGGGGATACCGCGGCGGAGTAACCCAGTACCTTTGTGATTCTTCATAGACATAAACAGTGAGAAGTAGATCCGGCTACAATGTTCTTCCGCAAGACGCAAGCAGTTCTGTTTATTAACCGCTAGAGCGTCAAAAGTTTCCGATTGCAGCTTTAAGTATTTGGTTTCTAAAATGATTATATTATGACAGTTGCCCAATAACTTCAATCCAACATTTCATGATGGTATTTGGCATATTAGAATGATTTCTGAAGGAAATTTCTGTGATGCTGAAGACTGGAGTAATGCTATTGTAAATTCAGTTTTCCCATTACAGGAATAAGTAACATTTGGAAATATGTAGTCAAATGGAAAATGTTTATTTAAAATTGTAATAATTTCACAATAACATTGATTTTACGATATATTTGCAGCCTTTGTGGGCATAAGAGACTTAAGATAACTTAAAAAAAAAAAAAAATCTTACTTGCCCCCCAATTTTTGTTTGCATTTAGTTTTTCTTAGGTTGCAAGAAGATGCCCAGTTTGAGTCCTGGCTGTGTAGTGTTTGCACATTCTCCATTTGTGTTGGAGTGGATGTTCTCTGCATGCTGTTTTTCCCCACAATCCAAAGACATGCATTGGACAAAATACATTCCCCATAGGTGTGTGTGTGAGGACTGTCCAGTGTGTTCCCGTCTGTGCTCTAAGAAGCTAGGATTGGCTCCAGCATTCCCATGACCCTACAGAGCAGAAGTGCTTCGGAGAAAGGATGGATGCAAAGTTGTCCATAACCAGTAACTTTTGTGCCATCAACAATGTTTCTCATGACTTGGGTGATATTTCTTACTGAACTTAATACTTACTGAAATAATTACATTTCACCAGGCCTGCACTGCAAATGATTTAATTTTGATCTAAATATGATTCTAAATAAAAATAATGGGTCAAGTCCTCCCTAGCCGTCTTCTTTTCAGCATAAAGGTATTCATTAAACATTTAGTATTGTTTTTTGAACACTGTGATGTTCACTGTGCTGTTGCTTTTATTCTAATGGACTTTAGAATTCAATTACATTTAACACCAGTAAATATTTAGTTAATCTAATAAGCTAAATGTGGCAGCGATTAATATCAAAGCAAGTACCGGCACCTCTTTTTTTTCCCCCACTTTGAGCACCGAGATGCAAACACTCAAGCTAGCTCACATTAGAATGCATTGGCTTTCTTCTGGCTGTTTGCCACATTCAGTCCAATGCTCGGTTCCTTTTTTCCCTCAGTTGTCTTTGAGCACTGTTGTGCCTGCTGCTTTCAGAACCACGCAGCAGTTTCTCTGTTGTGAAATAACAGATGCAGCTTTGATGAATTGATTGTTTTTATCAAATAATATGGAACCTGCTCGAAATTGCATTAAAATGGTGTGGGTTGTACACAACGTACTAAGTAACTGCTTTTATTATGTCAAGCTTCGCCATTTGTTGTGCACAAATCTAGCAGAGACTAAATAAAACCTCTTTTGGACTTGCATTTCTAAGTCACAATTCCTCTCCATCACAGAGATGCTGCGGTAAAGGTAATGCGTAAATACCTTTGAGTTGGACGAAGATGTGCATTAAGCAGACTTTACCCCACAAAGTTGAGCCGGATTGCATAAGGGAAAGCTTGGCGAGTGTCACTCCAGCGCAGGGAGGGGGATCCATTCTCTTGCCAACAGCGCCTACATGTCTGGGTGGTGAGAGGCAAGTGCAAAATGGAGCTCTCTGGATGGGAGGTGTATTTGTGGAGGGGTATTTCAAAACCCTGGTATGGCTCTCTCTGTGGTCAGTGGCTCAATTCCGAAGCTTTTCGAGCTGATCTCCGTCATAGTCACACGGCAAACCTGATGAGCAAAGACAGTGGAAAAGGTGAGGAGCAGACAAACCTGTCAGCCGTTAATCACCCCAGTTGGCGTGTAGTTGTCGGTGCATGAAAGGTGTTCTGCATGTTAATGTGGGTTCGTTTTGTCCTGTCGTGTGAGTTTCTGCTGATTTACAAACACACTTAATGCAGTTCTTTCACATTCGTGGGAGGTTGGTGAGCAAACATGCTTCGTCCCAGTGGAAGATGACTGTTGACACATTCAACATTAGCTCTGCGTCAGTGGCTTGACCTCGAGCCAAAGCCATCGACGATTTATGAATTCCAGCAAGCTGGATTCAAGATAATTTGTATAGTATTTAATACGTTTTAATGAGATACAAGTTCAGCCCTCAGCTTCTGCCGGTGACAAAAATAGTTTGCCGCTGTCAGGCCCCTCGTGTGATTAATGCTGTCTGGACACAGACGTGCAAGTGCTTCAGAAACTTGGAGTTTGTAGACATGAGTAGTCCTGATGGTACGTGTCCTCTTTCCACAAGATATGTCTTCGTCTAGAACGATGGCCAAAAACAAAAGTGAAACTAAAACGTTAGGCAGGTCAATGACTTCTAATTGTGTTTGTGATTTAAAAAAAGGGACAAATCTTTTAAAAATCTATTTTAAACACATGCCAAGTTGTTGGTTTCATATGGCTTTTAACAAGTATAATAAATGAATTATATTATTTGGTGTAACCATCATGTATAAAAAGTAATAATATATATATATATATATATATATATATATATATATATATATATATATATATATATATATATATATATATATATATATATATATAATATATAGTAATTGTCATGAATTACTAATTTACCACATGAAATTGCACAACTTGAACTAACCTTTCCTTGTCAGTTTATCTGATAGTTTAAGAAAATAATTGACCTTGCCACACACTCATTTGGGTCTGCAGGGGAACTTTCTATAATGTTATTTCCTTTTTTTCAGCATGTTGGTCACAGTTTTGTTTGATGTACAAATATTAATAAGCAGTGCAACAGTTTTTATTTTTCATATTTATATATTTATATTTCATTTTCAAGCCAATTCAAACTCCCAAAACTTCATTTTGGACTGATATTGTTCTTAAGGACGCCACATCAGTTTTGTTCTTTAATTTCATCTGAAGAATATTGGGGCATTACATTTGTATCATTGAAGAGGTCTATTCAAGCCGTTATATGTATGAATTGTATTTTTAATTTGGAATGAATTTAACGAAATAACCATCATGTCATTGACCTATGCAGCTTATCACTTGCAGCACAGTTGAAACTGTATGGTTTTACAGGGCCTTGTCTGCTTTGTCTTAACATTTTCATTACATTTAGTCATTTAGCAGACATTTATCCAACGTGACTTAAAAATGAGGACAATAGAAACAACCAAAACCAACAAAAGAGCAACAACATGCAAGTGCAAATAAGTCTCGGCTAGCCCTACACACATAAATGTGTATATACACACACAAAAAGTAAAACAAGTAGATAAAATGTAAAAAAAATAGAAAGCTAGTGTTTAGTTTTTTAACCTAAAAAAGATAAATAAAGTAGAATTTAAATAGAATAGAAAGTGATAGAGTTAGAGGATCAAATAAAGTTGGAACAGATGTGTTTTAATCGTGTCTTGAAGATGACTAAGGACTCGGCTGCTCGGGTTGAGTTGAGCAGGTCATTCCACCAGGAGGGAACAGTTAATAAAAAAAGTCAGTGAAAGTGACTTTGTGTCTCTTTGAGATGGCACAATAATGCATCATTTGCTTGCAGAACACAAGCTTCTAGGGGGCATATAACTCTGAAGTAATGAATTTAGGTGAAAGGGTGCACAGCCTGATCTTCCTAATGTTGTATAATGCAAATCTGCAGGACCGTGCAGTTTTAGCAATGTGGTCTAAGAAGTTCATCTTATAAATCAAAACTCCAATGTTTCTAGTTGTTATGGTTGATGAGCCTGGATGGTGAAATTTAGTTAAAGTGATGGGTTTGTTGAAACCACAAGCAGTTCTGTCTTAGCCAGGTTGAGTTGAAGGTGATGGTCCGTCATCCAACAGGAAATATCTGTTCGATATGCTGAGATGAGAGGTAAAACTCAAACCATTGGAGTGTGGTTCCTGAGATGCCATTTTCCAATAGGTTTGACAGGAGAATCTGGTGGTTCACTGTATCAAAAGCATCAGACAGATCCAGCAAGATAAGTATAGAAGATTTGGAAGCCGCTCTTGCCAGTCTTAAGGCTTCAAATAACTGAGAGCTAGGCTGTTTCGGACGAATGTCCACTTCTGAAGCCAGATTGATTGCTGTTCAGGAGGTGGTTCTGTGTGAGAAAGGCAGAGACTTGGTTGAACACGACTCGTTTAAGTGTTTTTTGCACTGAAAGGTAGAAGGGAAACCTGTCTGTAGTTCTCTAAAAGAGTTGGGTTAAGACTGGGTTTCCTAAGAATTGGGGTTTTATGAGCCTGTCTAAATGTTGAAGGGAAAACACCATGTGAAGGGATGTGTTAACAATGTGAGTGAGTACAGGTCAGGTACAATGACAGGAGAAATAGCTTGAAGGAGATGAGATGGAATGGGATCAAGCGGACAAGTAGTGGGATGATTGAAAAGGATGAGTTGAGAGACTTCTGCCTGAAAGAGTGGAGAGAAGGGAGTTAGGTGATTTGTTAAATTTGTAGTAATTTTGTAGTAATAGTATGTTCTTTTAGCAGTGGTGACATTAGCAGAAAATTAGCTCTGAGATTAGAACAATGCTCACGGAGAACATCAGACAGCCAAGGGGCAGAAGAGGTGGGACGAGCTGGCCTGAAACCCCAGGGGAAAACATGACATTAAAGTGGAGCAGAAAGTATCAATAGCACTGTTAACATCAAGAGATTATAATTAGGGGGAGGGAGCGAAGATGAGACCATAGCAGATAGCCGGGAGGGTGAGAGTGAGCGTAGGTTATGTTGAAAAGTGACATGTGGATGGGGTATGTGTTGTGTCAGGAACCATGTTGAGGTTAAGAGGGAGGAGGAAGTTATTTGAAGTTTGCAGCGGAGCAGTGTTGTGTGTTCATAAGGTCCAGTTGGTTGCCTGGTTTGTGTGTAGCTGTAGTTAACACTTGCCTGAGATCAAAAAAGGCAAGAAGCCTGAGGTTTAACTAGGTGGACGTTGAAGTCTCCAAGCATAAATAGGGGAGTAACATCCTCAGGAAAGGTTGAGAGGAGCACATATAATTCTTCCACAAAGTTAACTAGTGGTCCAGGGGGTCGATAATCAGTCAGGGTCCCTGCTTGGCGGACTCGAATGGTGTTTAAACTCTTTGGTCTTCACACGAGGGCTGCCGCGGTATACTAAGCTTTTAATATTCATTCAACAAAACTCCAGTGGAATTCAATTTGACATGCTTTAATGCTTACCACAACAAATGGCCGAGCAAGTGCACGATACTGACAAGTTCCACAATACAGTACAAGACCCAACGCGATTTCGGCACATCTCCACAGAGTAAAGCTAACCGTCTTCTGTCCAGTTGTGTAGTCCTCTCCTCGTATCTTCACAACCAGCCATGAATGTGGTGGCACTCATGTATTAAGGTCCTTGACCTTGTTAATAAGCTTAAGGATGTTCAGGAGTGTCTTTAATTACTGTCTTATTTTGTTGAGGAAAGAGCCAGTCACTTAGTGACAGTCATTGTGGTCATTTCTGCAAGCTGTGGCTTTCTTTTTTGTCTTTTTTCTCGCAGCAGGTTCCCATAGTGACAGCGAAGGCCTGTGGTTACTGCACGTTCAGCGAGTTTTAATTCCCCCTACCGCATTCACAAACCTCCTGATCCTTTGCATGGATAATCTTGGACTTCCTCTTTACTGGTGATAGGTAAACAAGTCTGGAGATAGCTAATCTGGGCCATGTAATGGGGCGTGATGGATGGAGACGGAGACAGAGACGCCATCTGGCTGAGCAGTGGTCTGATCTGCATGGTTTATTCCAGTCTTAGTCCATCTACTTTTCAGTCAGTAGGATTAGAAAGTGTGGAATCTTACATTACTGCACAGAGCTGATCTGATGTCTGTTCCAGCATTTCTCTTATGATAGCCACAAACTAGACAGACTAGTGTGAGGGAGATTCAGTGGTCACAAGCTGTATCTGGTCTTCATGCAAATGAAGCAGCTAGGGATGCAACAATGAATCCATAAAATCTGTAATAAAAATGATCAACAGTGAGTTTCATTATTGATTAGCTGAATAGGTGTAGTCACATGGAGAAGCAATGTCACTTTGCGGTAGTAAAAAATGCATTTAAAAAGTAATTACATGTGCCTTACCCGCCGTGAAAATGTTTATTTTGCATCAATTTTTTTTTTTAAGTATAAGAAATATGTAGGGCTGGGTATTGTTCAAAATCTTTCAATCAATTTCGATACTTCAGTTTCGATACCGGTTCCTAACGATGCTTTTTACGATACCATTTGTTTTAAAATCCATTTCAACATCAACACAAATACATTTAACACAAAACTTTTATTTTTAACCTTAATTAAAACACTGGTAACACTTCACATTCAGGATAACATTATTAATACTAAAACTGGTTGTGCTTTTTGGATAGGGGTGCACCATTCAGGGGCGGACTGGGACCAAAAAGTTGCCCTGGACTTTCTGGCCCACAGCAGCCCACCACCATCATAACACAGCCCTGTTTTGATGTCATTTATTAATTAAATATTTAAGTAAACAGTTTGGGGATTTTAACCAATAGGGCAACTGATCCTCCGTTGAAAAAAAAAAAAGGAACAGCAGCTGTTCATTTAGCAACTCCTAGTGAGCGTTACATGCTCATCAAGACACAAACATTCTTCTAGAACTCACACTTTGCATTCAGTTATCAGATCCATACGAATCATGCATGAAATAGAAGTTTATAAACTCAAACGATAGCTTTATGTGCTTTACAGATGAACTTGAAGTCTTTATTCATTCGAGATGTTCAATAATAGATCATCTCCAATAATAAATTCCTAACTTGCTTCGCGTTGTTCACTCGCTTGAAGGGGTGAAACTGATCGTAGCTGATCGTTTGCACTTGTTTCTAAATATTGCTGATTCAAGTGTTTTAAACAATTTGCGCGATCGGAGCTTGTACTCATTCATTCAAAGCACGCGCTGCGAGCAGCATTTCAGACAATGCGCGTACAGAGAATTAATTCATCTTTCGCGTATCGTAACTTCTGAATGAACACATACACACACAATTATATCAAAATAATTGTATCTGCAAGTATTCTCATAAACACAGTCGGTTATGTTTTAAGTGATCTTATACAGAGGCCTGCTGCTTATAGAAATTCGCTGTACCGGATAAATCTGTCTCTCTCTCTCTCTCTCTGTTTTTTTAGACGACGTGAAAGGGGGCGTGTTTAAAGATACGCAATGGAGTAGACCAAACTAAACAGGGAGGGAGGGCAAAAAAACTCATCCAAACAAATGCTTCATTAAATTGGTGGTATTGCCGGCTTTGGTTGCAATACTCTTATCGCATATGTTGCACTTTGCCACACTTTAGACCTCTTTGGCATTGTAAAACGGAAACGTTTTGAGAAAAAACAACTACACTTGTGTTGTGTGACTGCGAGTATCTTCAGAAATCCTCCCCGTCACGTCACATGGTGGTGGACAGCCAATCAGGGCGAATTTAGGTCCTAATATGCACGTATGCTACAAGCTCACACAGACACAGCCATTTGGCAAAAAAAAAAAAAAAAAAAAACGGCCTGCAGCTTGGCTTTTGGAACCGAAATTTGGCACCGAAAGATAAATAATGTTTCGATACTCATAGTATCGAACTTTTTCGTTCGATACCATAAAGGCATCGAAGTTCGGTACCCAGCCCTAGAAATATGCGTTTTATTATTAAACTATACAATGTAAAATAGTATTAAAATATACAAAGATATACAATTTTTAATTGAAATAATGCAAAATATGTACCATGTTTAATTTTAAGAAGTTATTTTTTATTTAATTGTTTTGCTGGATTTTTTAAGATTTTGTGTATTTGTGACCAACAGCACAGGTCATTGTGTGGTGTATAGCATCATATATGCTATTGACTAAAGACCTTTTTTATTCTATAACATTTTGTCAAAATATTGACTGCACCTTTAACAGAGGTCTTTGTCGATACTAGGGATGCATCGATCTGATTCTCAGGATCGGTATCGGCTCCGATACTAGCATTTTCTGTGGATCGGTTAACAGTCAGACGAGTCTGATCCAAATTCGATATTGTAAGCATATTATTTTGTTTTATTATTGTGCCCCACTTAAGGCAAAAATGTTCTTTTGTGCATTATATTTAAAGTGTTCTGAAGCTGAAATCAAACTGCGTGTTGCATTTGGTTACTACATTTCAAACGATAAAACTCTCTTCAAGATACACAATAATTGAGTTTAAAACTGTTAAAAGAAAAGTTTCAAACTAACGCACATCTTCCCTTTGTAATCATTCGCTAAGAAGAACAGGTTAAACTTTGTACAGACTGAATCCTTTGAAATGGTTAACTTCTCCATTAAACATTAATCCACAAATTACTTAAGTTATTCACTTTTTTACCGTGACTGACACTCACTCTGAGTCGAAATAAACCAATATCTCAGAGTAATTCATTTACTCTTTTATTTGTAAATAAAATATTTCACTATATTTTATACAATTATTGTGCACCCGTGATTTTTCGAGAGTATCTTTAGCTGCTGAATTATCCATTAACATAGTTTATAATAGTAATTGTTTATATATTTTTTTTCATTTATAATTTTAATTAAAATTAAGTTGTCTATATGTAGTAGATTGTGTTTAACACACAAAAGAGTGACGATCAGGTCAACACAGAGAGGTATAGAAATTCTACATTCCTGCACTGCACTGGTATCGGATTGGATCGATATCGGCAAATACTCAGAATCTTTGGGATCGGATCGTTTCTGAATTTTTTTTATTGTTGCATCCCTGGTCGAGACCTGGAATTTTGAAGAACAAAAATAAAACAAAAACAATTACTTGTATCACTGAGGGTCATTCTTGCAATTAATTTCCAACCTAGTGTAACTTAGTGAGGAACTCACCATTTACTTGCCAAAGACTGCTGTTTTAGGTCATTGTAATGTTGAAGTGTGTTGAAGACTGCAGTAACTGTGAGGCTGCTGATGTGTCAGTGGTTCCTGCTGAGCTGACAGCTTCACTGCCCAAACACCTCCTCCAGAACAGAGTGGCGTCTGAGGGGCTTAAAAGACTGTGCGTCTCACCCCTCCCGTCTCCAGACCACCTTCCTCGGTCACTGGCTCATTCCAGCATCGTAGTTTTGTAGTTTACCATCTAAGGACAAGCATAAACCAGCAAAGGACCAGCTCAAACCAGCATCCCAGCTTCAAAACATAATGAACCAGCATATGCTGTTTTTTTTCAACAGTGTAGAGGTTAGCACGTGCACCCAAACACATCATTTGTTTCTCTCATGCAGATAACAGAAGTTTGAATTGGATGTGAGTCAAATTTCTGTCACTTCCCTTTTGGATCAACTATTACTGTCCATGAAAGTTTCAAAAAAGTAAAAAAAATAAATAAAAAAAATTGCTGAAAACTTCTTTTGCTCAAGCTGGAGATAATAAAAGTTGGAGGAAAGAGGAAACTGGGTTTGAACTATTGAAGTGAGGAGTAAAACTCATGACCAGGAGTGCACATCACTTTTCAGCCTGGAGATTTGGTTTGGTCCTCACACTGCATATAGCGTGACCCATTAAATACAACTAGATAAAATGAATTAATTATAATATTATTGCACTTTATTTAGTTAGTTTTTTTTATTTTTATAAAATTATAAACAAAATAATAATGTGTGACAATACCATTTAAAATTAAAAGGTAGGCCCAATACAAATACAATTATTTTATAGTAAACTTAAAAATAAAATGCTAATATTTAGTACTATTTTCTTTGTTTGCCTCTTGAAGAAGAATTGCTTTATGTATTCCCCAATTGTAAGTCATTTTGGATAAAAGCGTCCAAAACCAAAACAATTCCAAATTTAAAATCAGCAGGCTATTATTTTGGCGGGTTGCCGGCAAGTCAGTATACGATCTTCTGGATGTAGCGCTGCTGCTGATTAAAGAGCTTTGGTGAATGAATGCCACAATTTTACATTGTGCTTTGAAAACGGCATGGGATAGCCTAGATTTATGCTTTCACATTAAATAGAAATCTCATATAGTGGTAAATATAAAATGGTAATTGTTCATTAACAGCTGTCAACCATGCAAATTCGCTGTCAGAACTTATTTTTACAGCGCATCTTTTATTTTGATCGTGCATGCGACCCTGCAGACCACTTATGTGTACTCTTGCTCATGACTCATGTGCTATGTGATTCATTCTGTTTTTCTTCATTTCTTGTTTATTCTCTGTGTTTTGTTCCTCTTCTCCAGCTCTGTTGATAAGCTGAGCCCTCACTGCATTGGGCCGCGTCACTGCTTTTGTGCTATTTAAATGTGTTTATGAGGTTTTTGTTTATTTCTGGAGTTCTCGGTGGAGTGTTTCATGCTACACCATAGCATCCCTGCTTGTGGTTTATGTTTGCTGCACTGGCGCCGATCACCACGTCTTTGTTCTTTTGTGTGGCGTGTGTTTGTTTAGTGTGTTTTAGCAGTGGCATATGTCGAGCTAATGTTACGTCACAAACGATGAATGTACATGTCAGTCAGTGTTGTAAATAAGCGTCAGTAAACTCCCTGACAGTAAGTCACTGTAGTTTCTGACTGTCGGGCCAGCAGGCCAGCCAATGTTTTCTTCTCTCCCCCTCTTCTTTTTGTCCTTTTTCATGTCCCAAATGGCGTCGGCAATGCTGAGGGGAGTCTCCAAATACTCATTAGTGCATTACTGAAGTCTGGAAGTTTGCCAGCCACTAAGATGTGAGTCTGTGCAGTATTCCTTGGGAACGTGCAGGGAGGGAGGGAAAGAGGTGGAGAATTAGTGCAAGGAGGACTTGTTTTTTTTCCTCGTGTTATTGTTAAGCTCTGTATATCTGCGGGCTGTGTTGGCTCTTCAGGATGAGGTGCTATATGGTGCCGTTGTGCTTTAAAGGACACGGCTGAGTTTATTTTGGTTTTGACTTTTTCCCTCTGACATTTTCTACTTCCTCATCTCACTGGTGCACGAAATATGAATCTGCAGGATTAAGCCTGGATCTTGCCCCTTGAAAGGCAGACAAACGGCAGGTGTCTGACAGTGTGTTTACGTGGATGTTGAAAGTGGGCAGGGTGTAAAAAGGAGCAAGGTGTGTTTGTGGTCTAGGTACTGGCACGTAATCAGATTCAGCGTCGTCAATCAGTAAGAGGAGCAGCCGCTTGCTGTGAGCTCACATTTCACACATTTCAGAGGCTGATGCAGCTGCATATTAAACCTGCCTCTCTGAAAACCTCTCTTAAAGGAGTCTCTTCGCTCTTGAGGCCTTTTTTGTTGTTGTTGGTGTTCATTTTTGGCACAGGATGTTTGTATTTAAGTCATTTCAATTGTTTACTTGTGAATGAGACTAATGCTTAGCTGGTAGGAAACTGTGTGTGACCTGTAGACTACCAAAACTGGGGATGTGTATTATGAACTTCTTGTTTGTCAGTGATTGGCGACAGATGCCATATGTCTGGGAGTGAGTGCTTGTCAGACAATTATGGGAGGTAATAGTAGCCAATCATTTAATGGCACATTATTAGAGATGGCACATTATTACAGATGCTTGGTGATGATATTGGTGCAATGATATGGTTTATTATTTAGTCACATGACTTTTCACTGATTTGCACTGTTGCCTGTTTAGTGCAGGACACTCTTTCAAACGAGTGTGACATGAATTTTTTTGATGCACATCTAGCCATTCATTCTGTTCCATTGTAGTTTTTTACATTTTTCTTCTATTTCTTCTTATTAAATAAAAACGGTACAGTTAGCCTGTATGTGTTATCTTTGTTTTCTACCCCAAAATTTGGATAGAAATAGGCCTCTTTGGATAGAATTTAATCACTAATTCATTTTTGCTTGGATGTAAATGTGATCAGATTCTCTCCTCATGTAAATTTAATATTGTGGCTATCAAAATCCTGGGCTGAAACGGAAAATTTTGGATGCACTTGGTTGTAAACCGAAACTGGAAATGCTTTGTAGTATTTTTTTTTTTTATTAAATATTATAAATAATTTATAAATGATTATAAAGACTTTTTAATTTAACTCAATGTTTTCAGTGATACTGAATAATAATAATAATAATAATAAAAAACAATAAAATAACCATGCTTTTATTAAAAGTAACAATAAAATTGGACAGAAAATATATTAGTATTAAATATTATTTTTATCCAGTTTTATGCAACAGAATCAGATATAACTTTTTAGGTTTTTTTTTTTTACTAATTATCCAAATAATTTATAGTCTTACTAAGCTATTATTAGCAGAGCATGTGAGCAGAGCATAGCGGGGAGCAGATCAGTGAATGAGAGGGTAGCGTAATTTTACCAGAGTTGCCATGTTACAGTACAATTGCAAACAGGAACAAGTATACTACATAGAAATATCCTGTCAGTGCATTATTTGAGTTAACTTTGTTGATCATTGTCTGGGCCATAATTATAGAAAATACATGTCATGAATGTTGTTAAGTAGAAATGACTTTGCTTTCTGTATTGTTTTACATGTATTCATTTTTCCTCACTAATCAACTAGTCACTCATGCATAGTCTATATGGATTCGGTTAGGTCTGAGTAAACCAGCTTGTGAGACTGGCGTCTCGATCTTTACCTTCACTGCCTTAATGCATCGAATTATCTGCACTGTTATCACACGTACTTCGTGGAAGAGCCCAGAGGCTTATTGTCTCCATTGTAATATGCAATAAAAATCTGCTTCTCTTTCCATTACTGACTGCTAATAAATCACAGCGTCATAATTTTATCTTGCGGTGGAGCTTCTCTGATTTCATTGCAATCTGATGCCATGTGTCATCATTATTCTGTCTCGTAAATGTGCAAATTGAATCATCAGATTGGGACATGTATGTCTTGACTGTCCACCAGTTCTCTACACATGATCAACAAGTTCTCTCCTGGCTTTCATCGTTTGGAACACAAAATGCAACTGTGAGCCCATTCAGCATTTATTGCGAAGCTAAGAGCTTTGGGATGGGTCCGAATTTAGGGCTATTTCCCCTGCTGGGACCCTTTCTCTCCCTCTTCAATCCCCTCAAAGGAAGGGAAAAGGTGATGCTTTGCATGTGAATGTTTACCTCTGCCTTTTGGAGCCTCTACTTGGGTTTTGGCTTGGCATCATTTAGATGTAGGATTGGACTATAAATAGTGGCTGTCCCACAAGAGCTCAGCTGACCTTCTACTTTCCAACAGAGCATTGTTTTATTGAGCCAAGCTAGTGGCCTTGAGACAACAATTTGCTGTCATGAAAGTGCAAGATGAAAATGTTTTAGGCTCAGATTTAATTGTGGTATTGGAGATGAATAATTGTTGATTCTTTTACATAAAATGATCACAAAGTAATTTCAAAAGGACCTTTAAATAAATACAGAATTAAAAAAAAAAAAAACATAAATGTTTTAAAATGAATATAAATGATCAATTTGTATAAAAAAAAAAATGAAATATTTATAGCAAACTTAAGTTATTTAGAAATTGTCCATGTGAATATTTATTATTTATGATAATATTTGTTCAGTAGTCAGACTGCATTTATTTGAACAAAAATACAGTAAACATAGTATTATGAAATATTATTGCAATTTAAAATACATGTTTTCTATTTGAATATATTTTAAAATGTAAATTATTCCGGGGATGGCAAAGTTGAATCTTTAGTATCATTACTTCAGTCTTCAGTGGCACATGACCCTTCAGAAATCATTCTGATATGTTGATTTGCTGCTCAAGAAACATAATTGAATAGAAACTTTAAAAGAACAGTCGTTAATTTGAACTACAAATCTTTTGTAGAATTGTAAATGTCTGTTCTTCACTTTTTATGAAAAAACAAAACAAAACAACATTTAAACAGTAGTCCGCTATACCAACAAATGCAGAATAAATATAAATGTAGTTGCAGAAATTATGCATGTGTTGTTTATTTTTGTTACATTATATTGTCTGATCTGATGCCATAAATATATATCAGCTTAATACTGGCCATTGGCCACCTTGCATTCTAAGATATTGCATTAACATCAGAAAATCAGTACTATCTCTAACCATCTCTCTGTTGCTCTGCTTAAGTGGAAATTATGATATCACGGCAATTCAACTACTGAGTTGGAAAAACAAGTCTTGGTATGTTTAAATATTTGGCATTGAAAACATGGTATTGTGATCATTATTATATGTAATCCTGTTTTTGTATGCCTAAATGAAGCACACAACAATCAAGATACATTGCATTGACTTCTGGTCCCTCCAGTGTTGATGTTTTTCTTCCAATAATGCAATCAGCTGTGAGGTCCATGTTCTGTGGAGCAGATGGATGAACGTATGGAAGAATGGGACATAAGTGAGCCGTGTCCGGGCGCTGTAGTGTGACCGACTAGGACAGCAGGTGCAGTCCTCCCAAGTTTACTCTTACCATCAGTCTCGAAGCCTGTCGATATCCAGCTAGTCTCGCGTAGCCAGACTGACAGCTGAAGGTCTGGAATTCATGGCAGCTTTCACTGGTCAAAGCTTGCCTATGAGGCCGTTTGACCGACATGTCAAACAACCAATCACAGTTTGTTTTGTTCATCGTCACGTTTCAAGGCGCCACAATAACAGAGCAGTGAGTAAAACTCTGACATATTTGAAGGATTCTATGCCGCAAAATTTAAATATTTCACATACTTTAGAAACTCCAGTGTTTAGTTGATCTTGATAAGCGCTCGTCATCACAGTTATAAACACTACGGCTTTCTTCTTTCCTGAGGGGGTTTGGCGTCACGTCATTTTTGTAACGTCTCGCGGAAATCCTGTAGAATTCAACCAATCCGATGACGACTTCAACACTTCTGAAGTGTTTCCACTTTTGTGTCCCATTTGCATCAGTCGTTTAACCGACGGTCCGTGGGTGTGACGTCTGAGGCTAAGACTAATATCCAGTCTAACTGACTGTGGATCACATGGAGGCAGTTTAGCTCATGTCCGAACATGCCTTTTGTTCTCAGATCATCATTTTTAATTAGAACGTTGTGCCGTATGAGGCAGGGTGAAACTAAATTAAGTTTCAGACTATTCTTTCTGCTCATTACGTCAGTATGCTTTATAATAATCATTCATTCGCTTCCTCCCCAGTGAAGAAGCTTCCTTATTAAGACTTTCCTTCCTTAGTGAAGCTCAACGCCGCCTCATATCTAGGATTAGATGCGTTTATTAATCTCTTTCTATGTTGCGAAAAGTAAGGCAGTATGTAGATTGTTGTTAGTAATAGCTATTTACTGGGTCTATTACGTAACCTTTTTTTTTTTTTTTTCCATCTATTAATTTATATATAAAAAAAAGTGTAGATTTCTAAGAACTTAAATTTCTAAGGCAAATATGTTTAAACTTTTATTTTGTTCATTTTCTTTGTTGTGAACACGTCATTGAACCCACTGGCATTACTTTCTCCTTGCAGAAATGTATCGTCCTCATGACTACTACTGCCGTCTAGCCAATAAAAAAAGGTGTGTATTGTACAATGACTTGCTGCAGGTGGAGCGTGTCAGGACTTGTCCTGGTAGGAGTTTGACTATCAGAGAGATTTGTTTGTAGTGTTAAGAGCAAGGGTGTGTCAGTGCCTCTGGTTGCTTTCCCGCAGGTGGGCCGACAGGTGAGCCGACTGAGAAAGTGTTTCCTTGTTTTCTGAGTGATGTCATCCATTTAATCGCACCTGCTTCTGTTGATTCATACTTGTTAAATGCTGTTCTTGAACCACTGCCTGCTACATCCAACTGAGAAAACCCTCCACGAGACACGGTTCATGTGAAGGTTTTACAGTTGTCGCACTATTTAAAGGTGTCTTGTTTGGCGCGATGAATCAGGGGCGAGTTTTAAAGCGGCACTGTTCACCAGGAAAGCAGGAACATGTCTAGATCCTACACAAACCAAGAGGAAAAGGTGTGTTCTGTGGCAGCTCTCCACCACAGTTTACACTTTACTTTGTTTTCCTGTTCTCTGTCAGCTCTGCTGTAAGATAGCATCTGACTTCCTCTTGCGACCTTCACTCACGTCATTCACAAGTTTTACATGCGTGAGAATTGCATATGTTAAGACGTGCATGTTTTGTCTTCTGCTGCTTAGACACAGGAGCCAGACTCGGCTACATGATGTCTGTTGCCTGGGTGATGGGATAGCGTGCTCTAGACAAGTGCATTCATTCTTCACCCCCTGCTATGACAGGAAACAGAAATAGTGACAAGCAACCATAATGTGATAATGTACCAAAAGCACCAAATTTCATCCAAATGCCATAGTTCAAATGTCCCATGTTGTCTGTTTACATGTGTGTTGTTATTTTTAAATTAAATTCAATTTATGCTTTAATTTAATTTTCATTTCTTTAATGTTTTAATTCAAATAAATATATTTGATGTTTTAAGTCAGTTACCTTTAATTTAACATTGGTTTCTATGTTTGAATTCAGTTGCATTTAATTTAGTGTTTTAATTAAAAAAAAAATAATTATCACTCTGTGAGTGAAAGAATATTTATTTAGCGTATTTATTTTGTATTTTGGGATTATTTGAGAAACCTTTTTTTTTAATTATTGCAATTATTATTTTTGTAATTATGTTTGGAGACTGTGAACATTCTTCTACTAAGTAACATTGCTGCCATTCAACGTAGCATTGTTTGTGTTTATCACCATTTTACAACCATTTCGATTTGAAGCCCAGCAAATTAGAGTTCAGATTCGACTTGAACTATCTATTATATATCTTGGGTTTGCATTTTTGAACTTTCCATTCCTCTGTAGCCACCTGCTGCGCTGACCTCCTCTTGCAACCAATCAGCCCCTCAGAGCAGCCAGATTTTTTTTTTACGTCTGGATTTATCCAGACAGACAGACGGACACAGAAAGAGACACTGGGGTTACTCAGGCCAAAGCAGCTTTAGGACTCCCTTGCATTAAGGGAGAGCCTGGTTTGTCAGGAAAAAAAAAGGAGGGGGGAGGGGTCCAGACAGACTTATCTGTTCCCCCGCTTAGCCCCCTCAAAGTCTGGACATAGATATACACACACACATGGCAGTGTACATATCTCCCACCAGCTGTCAGGACACTAGGCAGTAGGATCTGGTCAGAGGTCATGATTGTTCATTAGGTTGAGGTTTGTTTTTTGTGAGGTTCAGGTCAGAGTGTCTTGTTGTGTGGCGTGTAATTCCTTCTCACACTCAAAATATACTAGAGGTTCCCATTAGACTTTGCCAACAGGCTGAATGTGACATTTGTCCATTTACCAAACAGTCATCCCACCGTAATGGCAGTATATGGCTGATTCACATGGAAGAAAAATAAATACATTTTGGAATCACTTCCATTTTGTTGTAGAGAAAAGGCCATTTGCATGGTTATGTTTCCTTCGGGGTGGTTTTGTATTCTTGGGATTGCTTTGCTGTATTGCATGGGGCCATTTTGAAGGAAGAATTTTGTGTTGTTCGGATGATTAATGACTGACTTATGGGCCGCTCTTGTATACACATCCCTGTGTTCCTCTTCAACCAACTCTCTGTGGGACAAATGGCTACAAAACTCTCTAACATTAGCCTGCAGCAACGCCACTTATGCGGGTCAGTTTTGTCCTGAGGAAGTGGAATTGCAGGGAAAACTTCCTCTCTCTCTCTCTCGCACGCGCTCTCTCTGTTTTTGTCAGTCTGCATTCATAGAGCCACAGGCAGATGAGCTGTACTGTAATGCAATGTAAAACTTCTGAGCAATGGCAAAAAAATTCCCAAAGGGCCCCAAACAGGCACTGCACGCTAATATCACACTTATGAAACCTCCGTCAAATGCCTGCAGTAGCAAAACACATATTGCATTTTGGTGCTTGACTCGTTTGAGTCTGTTTTGTAGTTTAAGCAGTTATTTTTTTAGTTATTTGACACTATAAAAAAATGAATCCGTAAAATCACAGAACATGTACTGGCAGCTCATTAGCGGGACATTATCCATTATTTTATTTGACAGACATTTGTCAACTCTAAAACAAAACACATTGCAGTGTAAAATTCAAATTACAGGTAAAACACCTGTGTAAAAAACTCCTTCAAATTAATACTTTACATTTGACCTTATTTTACAGATTTTTTTTTTTTTTTTTTTTTTTTTTTTTTTTAGTGTAGTATTATGTACTATTATAAATTTTTTATAGTTTCAGTTTTCATTAATTTGGCTATGTGATTTTAGGTATGGTTTACATATTGCTAGGTGTAATTTTGTATTATTTGAGTTTTAGTCTATTTTTAGTGTTTGTTTGTTTATTTATTTATTTACTTTTACTTCTATTTAATTGCCAAGGCAACATTTCTAATTTCATTTAGTTGATGTTTGTCAAGTAAATTTTATTTTATTTTAAGCTTACGATAATAACCCTGGTTCGAAGCAGGGCTGGAACAACCAAATGATTAAAATCGATAGTGAAAATGGTCAGCAACTAATATCATTATATTATAATATTCATCCTTGATGTCACATTGCAGTAAAATCCTGAAAAAATGAAAAAATGCCAGAGGGTTCAGAAATAGTGGGGGGAAAAAAAGTGCACAAGGCAAGTTGTCCAAAATGCTTCATATTAAACACTTCAAAGAAGGTCATTAGCATAGTTTAAGATTGGCTAGTTTGCCGCAACAAGGCTTTGATATTTTTTTGCTCACAATGCACATATGCTTGAAGGAAAGCATTGGGAAAGATATCAGATGTGTATAGAAGTAATCAGAAGATAATCTAATAACTAATTAGCCTTATTTTGAAACCAACAGCGCAAGCACATTGTTGTCTTGTATCTATCTACATCCGTTCTGCTTTCATATGCATTCAGCTAATCTTATTGAGATGACCATGATATAAAGCAGACATTAGTGGTTGCGTTCAGGGATGGAGAGCTGGAGTCCTGCGGAAGTAATGTCCTGGACGAGGTGGACGATACTCTGATTATTATTATTAAACTGAGTAGCACTGTGAGCTCTCTGTTCAGCTCATTAAAATGCTCTCTGCCTGGTGATTTGCTAATTATCTAGAGGCATGTTTTTGTTTCAGAAAGCCTATAAAGCCCGATATCACTGGCATTAAACTTTTTAAGATACATTTTCATGTATTTTATATGTTATGACCCTGCAGCTGAATCTCTCTCGCACGTGTTTGTTGTGCAGCCGGGTTTTCTCTTCAACTTTGATTAAACGAGTTCATAGAGATACAATGAACACAAATTGTCCTGAGCTAAAGGGACAAAAGCTGTAAAGCAGTAATTGTATTATTTTTCAATTGGCTGTTCTAAGTCGATGGCCTTGATGGTCCCTGAGGCCC
Source organism: Carassius auratus (assembly GCF_003368295.1). Taxonomy (NCBI): domain Eukaryota; kingdom Metazoa; phylum Chordata; class Actinopteri; order Cypriniformes; family Cyprinidae; genus Carassius; species Carassius auratus. Next base: position 24,761,801 of record NC_039276.1, read on the forward strand.
GGTAGATGTTATCTTATGAAACCACAAGTCCAAATAAATTCCTGCCTTTTAAAAAGATGGATTTGTTGTTTTTCTCTCCTGTGTTTGATCGCCGCCTTGAGCTCGTCCTCATGAAAACGGGACTCTGTAATTGCAGTTGCAATCAAATGACTTTTTTTGATTAATTTTTGATGTAAATAAAATATGTTTTAAATAACTTATGGTGAGCATTAGATGACAACTAAGGTAATCTAACTGTAAAAAATAGAAAATTAGCATGTGCATTTAAACATACCGATCCAGAATAGATAATCATAATCTGTAATACTGATATGGTACATGGTCCATTTGATTTAAAATGTGTATACTGTGGTTCTGTGGAATTGTAAAGCTTCTTTCAGCATCCTGACTGGACTGCAACAGCAACATTGAATTGACCAGTGGTGCAACTTTGCAGGCGGGACAGTCTGTTTGACCGACTGATGGCAGATGAGAAGAGTATTCAGGAAACCTATATATTTTCAATTCTATTTGATGACGCTAGTTGCATTTCACCTTCAAGCTGTATAAATATGCCACTTAATTTAACTGACTGATGGTCTTGCGTGGTTCTGCTCTGCCAGATGGCCCTGGAATTGCTGAACCATCATCCTTGCTTTCATTTGGCCCCCAAGTTCTCGTAGGCCAAGCTGGAGAGAGGTTTCTGCTGGTGCCCCCTCCAGGGCCAGCACTCCCCCTCTACCTTCCTGTATCTGAGAGCCAGCCTGACAGCTTCCCTGTCCATAAAGACATTGGCAGGAGATGGGGCCTTTGCCAGACTTTCAGATAATCTACTCGAAAGGAAACGGCCGCAGGCCCTCCGGCTCTTTGGCAGACACTGCCTTGGCTTTTGGCCTCAGCCGGAGATGTAATAAATTAATCACGATTTGTACTCTGCTTAGGTTCATGTAGTCCTTTTACTCTGATGTTTGTTTGCTTTATAAAGAAAGCACATTTTGTTTTTCCCAGCACTAGCAGACAAGTCAGCTACTGCTGCTGTGGAGAACACCAGTTTTTTTGACTGCACTTTCCCTTTAAAATGAAGACTGAGAGGTGGGACTAACGCGGGCTGAAGGTCCTCAGTAAGGCAGAGTTGAGTGTTATCTGGGGAAAATGCTGACATGTCTCTGAGCGGCAGCTCTAACCTTGAGCTGGTGCACAAACAGTAGCAGGACAGAGGCTGGTAAAGTCTGCTCCCAAAAACAATCCCACAATCCCCTCTCCCCTCCCCTGCCTCCACCCTCTTCCCTTTTCTGGTGTCCTTTCTCGGTGGAAAGTAGAGCACCCTGCCACCTAGAGGTGGAGGATTATTCTCTTGTGACCCACCAGGCAAAAGTAAAGGAAGATTTGGAAGATTCGACGATGCCCATCTTGCATGTCCGGATGGAACGGAGCCAGTTGGTGAAAGATGAATTAATCACGATATGAGGAAAACGCTTGACCAGAATGCTCTCGTCCCAGCTTTACTGTATGGGCATGAAAGGAATTTAGATAACGCTGTCAGTCCTATTTATGAGACAAAAGCATCACTTGAGATTTCAGGGCAAATATATTGTGCCAGCAGCACCTTTTTTCATTTTACAGTCCCCCTAATGTGTATATAATACAGTAAAAATTATTTTTACAAATTGACACAAAAGTTTATTTAATGTTTTTAAGAGATGTCTTTTAAATGTAATTTGTATAATATTATCTATTGCACATCATTTTACGTAGGCACAGGGTTGGATATTATCTTTGTTTCTCAAATGAATGTGATGGCAATGGAAAGCCTATTTATTTTGGGAACTGGAAAAAATATAGCCTATGACACAGGAACAAGACTAAATCTAACCAGACCGAGACTGAAAAATTGGCAAAGATCTCTTGCAGGCAGAAGCAGGATAGAATCTTGTGGGACTGGGATTAAACACTCCATCCTGAGCAAACCTCTGCCTCCATCAAATTCATCAGTGCAAAAGAGAAGTGCCAACAACAAATGTAAAAACACTTTTCAAGTAACCAGCATTGTTTGTTTTGTTTTCTTTTATTTCAGAAACATGGGTCCATTTTCAGAGAGGAAAATTCACTTTGATTTTTAAGACGACAGTTGAGAAAGCTCCTTCACCAAATCTATGCTAATAGACAGAGAATTTGTCTGAGTGACCTGCTCTAAGGTTTAGCATCCTGCTGTTTTTCTCCAGCGCACAGACTCTTAAGCCACTTATGTTCTGAGGCGTTGCTCTGGAGCCAGCCAAAATGATTCAGTGTTTTCCTTCACCTCGTGTTGCTTTGTGATTGGATCTGAAGGCCCTGCTGTAGGCCTCTCTTTTCCCTCTGCACCCCTATGTTGTGGGATAGGCGCGCGGCTTCACTGCCAAATTACAGGAAACTGTCGCGCCTAATGTCTCACTGACAAAAACAAAGAAGGGGCTTAAAATACTCAATCAACGTGAATGTGATATTACACCCCGGTCACTCTCTCGTAACTGCCCTAACAAATGCTTGAAGAGGACGTGAGTGCCATCCATCTGGCTCAGCCCTCATGCACTCATTACCGTCAGTTGAGACTGGATCCTCCATCTTTACCCCATAGTTGGGAGGCATTAGTGACCCTTATCGGCCCCCAGTGGAGCTCTGTGTTTTGTCTTGAAGAAGGGTTCGGCAAACTGAAACTATTATTATTTTTTCCCTCCAAGCCCCTAAGGGACCATTTTTACACCTCGGTCTTGGGTCGACCAGCCGTGTTTTTGATTAAGGATTGGTTGGTATAATGAGGAGTCCTGCAGCGTCAGGAATCCGCAGCTACGCTGAGGACACATTCATCTGTGCTCGCGCTGCCTCTTGCTGGTGTGTGTGTGTTGCGGGATGCACACCGGTGCAACCGTTTCAGGCTCCGCTCCTGTAGAGGAGCAGACAAAGGACACCCCCAGGGACATACAGCGGCAATTCTCTCTCTCTCTGGACTCCGAGGGGACGTGGATACCGGCGATGATGCTACCAGGGGGCTTTTCCCCCTCCCAGCTCACTTGTCTGAATGCGGTGTATACAATGGTCCAGATGCATGACTTCGCCAAGCCTGTTAAATGAGTGGCATTATAATTTTTCCCTCTCGGTAACTCAGACACTGGCCCGACAATTTGCATGACAGTGTGGTAAAGAGAGAGGATTAATTCATTGGATACAGTTGGGGTGAGCGCTGGCCAGCTGCGACGGAGATTGCGATCAGCCGACAGCAGAATTCAGCCCTGCTGGCTCTGCTCATGGAAATGAGGGCAGTCCCGTTGGCTAGGGCCCTTATCTGTCATCACGGTTTTGTGTTCTCTAAAAACACGGCACCGCTCAAAAGGTTCATTTTCTACACCTACGTTCAGCACACTGTTGTTTCCCCGTCCCTTCCCTTGTTGTCATTACAGTGACTTACGGGAAGCTCTGTAATGGGAGTTTTTTGGGTGGTGCGCATTGTGTACACGTAAGTGAATGTGTACGTGGTTGGATGGAGGAGCAGCAGGTGCCGTGGGGGCCCCAGGTGTTTTGCTCCCAGCATGAAGCCATCAGACCATTTCAAATCCCCTCCCCCTCCTTTTGCATCCGATTAATCAAATGTTTAGCCATCGATCAGAAGTACACGCCCACATTCAACCTGATTATCCTCTGCACAGAATGAACTCTTCAACTTCCTCCAGGCGGGAAATCATTTTGTAGGACTGAAAAAAGTCAAGTAGGTGCACACGGCATCCGGCACTGATTGTGGGGGGAAATCTGTGTTAAAGATGAACGTACGGAGCTGAAGGCTTTATTAAAATTGGTAATAAATGAGAATGCAACAGGCAGGGGATGTGTAGGACTCTGTTGAATGATGTGTGTTTGAATTCTGTAGAAGTATGTGGAGTTTACTATGGAATTCTTTATTGTGCATTGTGAAACCTTAAGTATTTTAATTTCTAACCTAAGTATGGCTGTTAAAAGAGTAAGAAATTTCATATTATTAAAGGATTTTCTTGATGACTTAAGGTGAAGTAAATCAAAAAGAATACTTATGTATGTATGTGTATATCATCATACTTAACACACTAACTTTGACAAAAAAAAATAATAATAATTCGTTAAGCGTGTACAACAAAAAAGATTTTTCTTGATGATTAAATTGTTAAAATACGTAATTGATGTTAAAATACGTTATTGATGTTAAAATACGTTATTGACCATCTCAGCCAACAGGTTTGGAGATTTCGATCTTTCCCTATTGATTATCACAAAAGAAACAAAACGTTGGACAGGGTTCTATCCATTGGTTGTTGAGTTTAGTAAAGATGCTTGCAGGGGCAAAATGATTGGAGAATCCTGTAGAAGTCCAGTTATGACAATTTGATTAAAAATTATGAGCTCAAAAAATAAAACCTACACAGATGCATTGTTCACAGTAAGATTTATAACATGCACTTAGAAAATAGATTTCATGGTGACTTTAAATAGTTGTTTACAAGATAATAGCCACCTGGGGGTGTTTCCAATATGGCTGCCATGTGGACTTGCCTCAAAGGGCCTGGTATAAGTAATGATCACTTTGCTTTTCCATAGTGTGTATGTAGGCCTACAGCAAGTGTTCCTGCTGGAGTTCTGTTGTTAATAATCTCATCTTTTTTCTCATTTTGTGTCTCGGCAGCTGCTCAGAGTGAGGAGAGAGAGCGGGAGTGTGCATTTAATGACCAGCACCAGCAGGTGGATGAGCAGAACGTGGCTGCTGACTGGCACATCACCAGAGAAAATAACACCATCCTGTGCAGCAAGAGCAGCCGCTGCTATGGCCTGTGGGAGAAAACACATGACGGAGAGATCCGCCTGGTCAAACAAGGTCAAAATGAACTCAAACACCCATAAAAACTTCTGCATATATACTTATGATGACTGGCCATTGACTTGTGTTTTTCTTAAAGAGACAGTTCACCAGAAAAAATCATTGCAAAATTTGTAGCAACTGGTTTTCATCTTGACTGAACTATTCTTTTAAATGAAGCTACCCCTTACAGGCCCTTTTCATAGAAATGTGGACCTTACGATGCATATACACACACACACACACACAAATGTTTTTCATCCATGCACTTTTTTACAGACTTTCTATCTCAGTGTCTCACTATCGTTCACTCAACCATCTGCATTGTTTCTTTGCAGGCTGTTGGACTTACATTGGTGACCAGCAGGACTGCCATGACGACCGTTGCGTGGTTACCACCACGCCGTCACAGATCCAGAATGGCACCTACAGATTCTGCTGCTGCAGCACCAACATGTGCAACGTCAACTTCACAGAGAACTGGGTCCCCAGCCCCACCAGCACCACCCGTAAGTCCTACAATCACTAAACAGAGCGCTTCTTCATGTGTAGGTCTCATCTGAAACCCCCATATCCCATCTGAGAGTCAACGCCCGGATTCGATTTCTGTGACACAGCAGAACTGGTCTAGCAAGATCCTTTGTCATCAGTCTCACTACAATTCACGATGATCTCTGTAACAGTCTCATAAGAGCGTGTATGTTGTCAGATAAATCATCAGTTTACAGTGTTTAAGTCCAAATCTATAAAGTACTCTTTTAGACAATGATTGTGAGTGCCAGATTAATTATTGTAATATTAACCCTAAAAAGAAAGAAGCTTGCTAAAATTAACTTGCACTAGAATGACCGACTGTAGCATACTCAATTACTAACATTAAAGAAGCTGTGTGTGGGTGACTGTGATTTTACTGTTGAGAAACACATTAATGCTAACTGCTTTTAAGGCATTCAACTGTGTCTGCAAATAAAGAAAGTGGTGCATTATGGGATCGAGTTCTATTCTGGTCTATCTGATTATATAAATCACGGTGTGTTTTGTACTCTGTTGATTTGTCAGTTTAGTTCTCTTCTACTAACTATGGTATCGACTGGGCTCTGGAATGCTGGATAAGAAAACTCAGTAGTCGTATTGACTTCTATGTAGTCGATGGAAGGTCAACATCCTCTCATCCATGAGGTCATAGCTTTTCAAAATAAATGCCCACACGTTGTTGTAAACTAGCTCTCTTGTATTCTCAAGCATTTTTGTATTGCATACTGATTGTTAGTATGCAAATGGAGCAAGTTGGTTTACTCGACAGCCAGCTTGCCGACGCACCCAAGAATTATAAAAATTTCCAAAATGAGTTACTTCTAATAATTTTTTTTGAAACACATAAGATCCAACAGTAATGGTTTAGCTCCCCTTGTAAAAACCTAAGGTGGTTTAGTGTTCTTAACTTGGTTTCCATTGGTCAAGCTAGTAATTTTGAATGAATTCAGAGGTGTTTACAGAAATGAAGCCAACAAAGTGGTTCATTTTTGCCATGTGGTGAACGCAGGGACCAGTTCAGTAGTCTAAACTGGCAAGCTACCTTCTACATTGAAAAATGAGGTACTGAATCTACAAAAAGCCAATTGAATATTTTAAATTGAAAATACAGACTTTATCTGTCACATTGAACATTTGTATTTCCACCAATTGGTTTAAACTCTGAGGAGCCCGTCTGCTCCTCTTGACAGTGTCTCCGGTTAATAAATACTATGAGACTAGCTAGATTCCAGCTCAGTCCTCCTGCCTTCAATTAATCAACACAGCCTTTAATTTCCCATCCTTGCTCTCCAAATGCTTTCTAATGCCTTACCGAAGGACAAAACCAAGGCTTTACCTCTTTTTTTTTTTTTGTGCCCTCTCATTCTTTTGCGCACTCACTCAGTTCTTTTTATCCTGTTGTGTTGCGTTTGAGAGTGTATCTAAAGAAAGTAACGGATGGCCCTACTGAAAGGAGAGAAATAAGTCCCCACAAACGCAGTCGAACTGTAAAGCGAAAAATAGTGAAATAAATCTGTTAGTCTCTTTTTCTCTTTCTCCAGTAGCACGACTTCTCAAGCGAAGAGCCTTGAAGCACATTTTGATTTGGGAAATGAATGCATGTTTAAACTTTGAAGGCTTGACCCTGGAAATCAATTTTGCACAACAACATTCACATTAATCTGTCTCTAAAGAAAAGATGAGAGGTTGAATGCATTGATGCAGGGGAGAGAGCCCCACGTTTGGCGCCATGCCTGCGTGAAGAGGCCACAGAGTTTGAGTTCTGAAGACTCAATGTTGGCCAATCGTCTGTCTGATGTCGAATGTTACCGGGCAGAATGCCCACACATGAGTGTCTTCTGTATCCTCAGACGGCATCGGACCGTTTGTCCCCTCACCGCCACCACAGAGCTGGTCAAACCCTCTTTTTTTCATTTTACAGTGTATGGCAGCAGGGTGCCAAATGAGGCCATGCACTGGAACCAAACACCACCCAACCACAGCTGTCTCCTGCCGCTGTCCACAGACATGCCAACATGTAGAGCGAAAGACCCTGAACTGACATTATCAGCAGTCTGCAGCACATGCAAATAATTTCTAAGATCTTGTGCAAATTGTAGCATTTGCATTGATGGACGATGCCCGCACATGCATGTTTAATCCTGCTGATGTGCTCCCCGTTGAGTGTGAGGCAGCTGAGATCCTCACTTGTTATACAATCCATTTACCAATATTTTCATCCCTCCAACACACAGTTCCCGGCACCGGATGTGTTATTCCGTAAACGCATGGGCTTTTTATAGATAAGTGAAGTGCAGATTTGGAAATGTTCCCTCACCCCACTCTCTATGTTGGAGAGCTGCTGTGGTGACTCATTTGTTTTTTTTTTGTTGTTGTTTTTTCTTATTATTTATGGCAGCTTTTCAGCATTCAGAAAATGGGCAGCACAATAAAAACACGCTTTTAAAGCAGGATTTCAACAGAAGGAGGGTGTCTTACCAAAACCAAAGGCTGTGACAGGGAATTATTTCACTTTTAATCCTGCAGAGTAGCAGGCGTGAATTTGTCTGCCGTGCAATTGTGTGTTTAAGTCCAAAAGGGGGGGTCTATGTTGAAAGTCACAAGCTTTCCAACATTTGCAGAGTGAGCAACAGTTTAGAAAGATTAGGGTGGCACAGTACTTTTATTTCGCTAACAAGAACAGAAGGTGGAAAAAGACTCCACAAACACATAAGTTTAGATGATGCTCACAGTTTACATTATAGTATCAAAGATGCTGTTCTGCTGCATCACAGAGGCACTTTGTTAGTGTTTGTTTCTGTGTGTGTGCGTTTGAGGATGTGCACACACCTGCTATGATGAGCAGCGAGGCTGAGGCGGTGCCCAGCTGTTCTGACATCAATACAATACAACCGTCTCTGTGGCTCACACTGCTGAACTGTTTTAGCTTTTATTTATGTCATGCGAACATAGACTTTCATGCAAGAAGATTTTACAAACATGAAATGCTTATAGAATATCCTCTTCTTTTATCTTTGGTTTCCTACATTTTTGCCTGTTGCGGTTTTAAAGGGTTAGTTCACCTGTAGCAGAAATGAGTCAAATCAGACAAATCAAAGAGTCTATCAGAGCTGTGTGCATTGAAACATGAGCTGAATTCCTCAAGGAAGTCATAAATCAGTTCTAGTGCCACAGGAACCAAGCAAGATAACCAACCAACCAACTTGTTCACACAACAGCTTTCAACATTAACACCAATAGAACAATTATTGACAATTTTAATTCGAAGAAGAGATTGTCAAATTTATTGTTCGTGATTGGAATGCAACGCTGGACATCACATGTAAACCCAGGAGATCAAGTTAAATACTTGCATTGACTTCCCCCCCCAGCCAGTGAAACCAGACTGAAATTCCTAAGGGGGAAGGGCTTTAAACCTTTGTCTTCACAGAAAAGTCCTTTGCCAGAGAATGGCAAAGAAACCCTTTTTATACATTATATATGGACCAGAATGAACTCAAAAAAGACTTATGAATGAATCATTCCATTGCTTAACTCCATATTCATTTACGTGTAACCCACACATTTGACTATCATGTATAATCACTTATTGTGTATGTCTTTTGATAACTATAGGATACCTAGTCATGTCTAGTATTCAAATAATCGCATTTTCTTGCTTGATATTGTCCTGACAATCATTTATTTGTAAAATATATCATAATCATGTTATAGGAATCATGTCCAAAATTAGACCCTGTGAGGCAAGAACCACATGCTTGGTAAGATAAACAAATGATTTATGATACCCAAGACTCAAGAACATATCTGATTGGTCAAGGCAACATTTGAGGGGTGGCCAACAGGAAGTTTTAAATACTTTGGACACGATGTAATTTCGCTTTTAGTCATGCCTTGCTTTTAGTCTGCTTTTAGTTCTAGTCTAGCTGCTGCTATTAGCCATGTCGGCTTTTAGTTCTAGCATTGCTCGTGCTATCAGTCATGCCTGCTCTTAGCTTTTAGCTTGTAGCTTTGCTACCCAGCTTTAGCTTGTAGCATCTAGCCATGCGGTAGTCATCATTGTTCTTTGAGCGCGGTTCCAGCGTGCCTGCCTGCTGCTACTATGAGAAGGAACACAACCTAGTCTCGTCAAACTTTATTTCTTTTCTTTTCCGTTTGAGAGTTTCGTGTTCTGAGTTAAGTTTTGTAACGTCCATTCAACTTCAACCAGCGAACACGACTCTGCACTTTCAGCCAACGCCCAACAACCACGGGCTTCCCAAGACGTCACTTCAGAGACTGAACTTCCAGCCAATCAACGACCTCGGGATAGCCCTTTCACCGAGGCTCCTTCTTCACAGGAGATGCAAGTAACTTTACCTCCAGACTGTGACCTTTACTGGTGTATCTAATATAATTTTAACCTCATTGAGGAACTCAATGCGAGCGCTAATTACGTGATTGATGGTTGTTCATGTTTATGCAATTTAACGTATTGCTGTTAACTTGGGATTCCATATTTCCATTCTCTTAAACTCATCTTTCCCTAACTTTCGACCTTCCTGCAACTTGTGTGAATGTGTGTGTGCGTGTGTTTATGTGTTAGATTAGTTTATATGTCTTAGATTTATCTAATAAAGCCTTATTCATATTGAAAAGAGAAGTATCTTGTGTTTTGTGCTTACAAGTTAATGTCTTAAACTGCCGATCTTGTTACTGTGCTAATTGATAGTGTTTTCACTATAGTTTGGATATTAGTATCCAGCGCAGATTTGATGTTAAACGGCTCGTTCACTGAACCGCAGGCGCGTCTCCGTGAACAGCCGTGAAACAGTGATTCTGTTCAAATTCCCTTTAAAATCTTAAATGATTCCCTTTGAGCTAAATTGACCTGTTTCCCTTACATTTATAATGGTGGAGAATGATTGCGGGCAGTTTAATCTAAATTGTGAGCATAAACCAAGTTATTTAATCTTTGATTTTGCTAAAGGAATGAAAGATGAGAAGCTTGCGAGACGTGTGTGTTTGAGAGTGTGACGTAAGCAGCGCGCGCCCTCCCGCTTGAATGAAAGGAGCTAGAGGAGACTTTAACTCGAGTCCGTCTCCCCTTTGTTAACAGCAGTAAGTGAACTTAAAAGTAAACATCTGAGATCGTGCAATAAGGTAGAAATTGAGCGTGTTCCTCATTTGTGTAATGCCTTGTTTTATAGCTGATTTGATTTCACTGCGTGTTCCAGTGTCTCAAACGCTATCTCAGTCACTGTTTGCTGAACGGAGCTAAACTGTTGTGTTTCAAAAGGGATATAAATCGGTGAATAAAGAATAGTTTTGAGCGGGTTCCTCAATCTATTTATCAAAGTCCCCGTATTCATATTTCATATAGTTTGATTGCCAGTGCGTGTTCCACTGCCGAATCAAATTTGATATTCGACTCCCCTAAGTTAACGTTAAACATTAGAGAACAATGTTTGCCCATTTGTATCCGTTCACAAAGTGAATGCAATCTCGCGTAACACTGCGTGTGTCCGAGAGTAATTTGAATGGGAGTGTTTTAAAAGCTTGATCAAGTAAATTTTAACTGTGTACCAACAGCGAAGGAAAACTTTTATGTTTGTGTCCAGAAAAACTGGCACGGAGATTCAAATTGCTGAGATTGATATAATAACTACAGCAGGAAGCTGCTATTTGAATTAAGATAAATTTAACTCTATACAAACTGAGAGTTTAAGTGCCACATCGCAAAACCAACTGAAAGGCGGTGTTGTTATTTGTACAGTGTTGAAATGAGCCGACATTTCATGTAACATGCTTAACTGTATTTGCAACAATGCAACGATTCATGTGCTAATCCACTAGAATATGTTTTGGTTGCCATAGTGACGACCGTGACCAGGAAGCCTAACGTACTTCCGGAGCAACTCTGAACTGTGCACGCGCAGCGCACAAACTCCACGGTGTCGCTAAGCTAACGAAACCATTGCATTTACATTGAAGTCTATACTAAAGCCACTAGCCTCAAAGGTTAGCCGTTAGCATCACCATCCAGTGGTAGAATAATGTGTGTTTGGGCAACGCTGACGTGATTTAACCATTTTGAACATCTTAACTAACACTTGTTAGTCCCTTTCTTTTTATCGCTCTCTTTTCTCACTAGACCACTTATTTTCATTTTACTAGAAAGGGAAATACTGACTCACAATTATTAATTGTCAATTTGAAATTTAATTGAAACATTAAATTTATTTTGAATCATTTAAAATTTCCCTCTCAGATCATTTCATATGATCTTTTATTTCTAGTATTCTCTTTTGGGTCTAATTATTTTAGGAATGAATAAGCCTTGAACTTTGGAAGTTATTCTTTGGAAGTTAAACTTATTCTTCCTAATTTATTTATTACCCATCTGAATATATGCTATTCAGACCTTTACTTATTTGAATGCGTTTTACCCCTCTTCCTGTTTTGGTTATACACTTAACCACTATTGTTTTACGTATTGATTTCCTCTTTTTAATTTTATTTTTGCATATTTTGCCCATTTATTAATTTTTTAATTTTCCTATTTCTTACCATTTCTTTTGTGTATCCTAGCCTGGGAACGACAAACCTGAGCCCTAAAAGGAGACATTGTTATCCCTCACTACGAGTTCAAATAAATTAGAAAGACAACTCTCTTTCACTTAAAGTTTATTTTGTTTGATTAGTTGTGCAGCAACTAACACAACGCTCTCCTTGTAGTTGAGGTAACCGCTACTGAGACTTACTATCTCCGTCCTCTCTCTCCTTTACTTTGCTCTTCTCTTTTTACATTTGTAGGACATGTAAGAACCATCAATCAATTCTAAGTGAAGTAAATACACAATCGTGCCAAAGACGACGAATCATTCTTATGAATTTGATTGTAATCATCCTCTCATATGTTCTTCCTAACCTCCCTACATTTGGAAACACAATCCAAGTTTTAGCATCTCATCCAACGTTTAGATCAATTTAATAGAGATACGTGTTGAGCAACTGTCGCCTTCGCTGACTCCCTGGTGAGCGGTCCAACTGAAAGGTGTACAGTGTCAATCCTGTCAGACTAAGAAAAGAGATATCAGAATTATTTTTGTATTCTTTTGTCCAAAGCAAGAAATATAATAATATTGTTTATGTTTTTGATAACATTTAATTGGAAAAAAATAATTTTCCTCATTTGAAAAACAGAAATTTTGCTTGTCAGTTGAATTTGTTTTTCACCTCTGTCTCTCTTTTCCTCTTCCTCATTAGAGTGACAAAGTCTTCGCATCTCTAGTCTACTTAGACACCCTGAGACCAACACAGTCATCACCACATTTCACTAGTGGTTCACAATCACTGATACAACACTTAGTTGTCCCACCACACATAGGCTTTTACTCCACACAGATCTGTGTCAGTCTCTCTTCTTCCCAGCGTGCCAACATGCCGCAGACTGCAGACCCCATTTCCCATGGGGAAGATGTGAACATTTGGCTGAGAGGCATAACAGACAGCCTCACTCTAAAGACATTTGAACTGTTATTATTTTTAATAATAATCCTAATCCTGAGAAGATTCCTGACACAAGATTCAAGCCAGAACAACAACCACGAGGAGCTAGTCAAGATCACAAGCTCACTAAGCTATGCCTTCACAACCCAGCTGAAACTGAGCGACAAGCACATCACCCACCTTCAAGAGGAGCTGACACGTGCTCAACATCGCATAGACAAGCTGGAAGTGAAAGTTCAAAATCAACTCAAAGCACCCAGCGAGAGGGAGCAGGATACAACAGAACAAGTTATGAAGCTCCTAGCAGCCCTGGCAGCAGCTCAGCTCGACCAGCAACATACAACGGCTGCTCAGAAAGACCTGGTAAACAGACTCCAGTATGCCGAACAGCTACTAGAGAAAGCCAAGATAGACATCAGAAACAAGAATTCTGAAATCAGTGCTTTGAAAGACCACCTTGAAAGGTACAGAACTGAAATGGACAATCTGACCCAACAACTAGATGATACCAACGATGAGCTCTACATGGTCAGAAAAGAACTCCAAAATGCTTACAAGCACAAACTAGAGCCAAGAAAAGAGAAACATCTCTTAGCCTCATCACTGCTGAGCAGAGCAGAGTCCCACGTCCAAGAACTGGCATCTGATGAAAGGAGCGAAGGGCCACAACCCAAAACCTCACCTGCCTTCGCCACACAAACCTTTTCTGCCAACGAAAGAAAACCTCCCGTCCAAGGCCTTGGAGCTGCACACGGGATGACCATCAAAGACCTCAACAAGCTGTCTAAAAACATCAGCAGGTTCAACCCGAACTCCACAGAGAGCCCCGACATCCAAGCTTATCTGCGAGATATCGAATTTCACCTGGAAGTGAGACCTCATGTGACTGACAGAGACTGGTTATACCTCCTTAGAGCCACGTCCAGTCCCGAGGTACGAAACTTTCTAGATCGACAGCCCAGTCAAACCAAGTCAAACTACCAGCGACTTTGTGAGGTCCTGATTAAAGAGTTTACAGACCCAGAGTCTGAACATGGACTGTTAACTGCCTTGGAAACCAAACAAGGTCGTCAAGAGACTCCACAAGCTTACTACAACCGACTCCGACAATCCTACTTTGGTGCACACAACAACTCTGACCTTGAAGAGGATGTGAACTTCAAAACCCTCTTCCTAAAGAATCTGCACCCTGGAGTCAGTCACCATCTAGGTGTCATGGCCTGTCCGAACTCCATGACCATCCAACAGTTGCGTGACCTAACACAGAAGGCCTATAACAAGCAGAAGTTGGCCTCAAAGAAAGGTAACAAAACATCCACACTCTTGAACTCTGTCAACAAAGACTCAAGCCTTGCACTGGACGACACCCAGTGGCATCACAACACCAGAGTCTTCCATCAAGAGCACAGAGAACGTGACGCCCATATCCACGACCGCTTTCAGCCCAACTGCTGGGAAAATCCATGGGACCAGCCACGCTTCTCAAGAAACCAAAAGGATAACATCTGGAAACCTAACCAGATATCCAAAGGTAATCACCTGACTCATCCAAGAGCAACTCGTGTGGGTAAGCGACAACAAAACCCACCTCAGCACCACTCAGACATGCACAGTGCTGAGTATGCACAAGAACATAACCGCTTACCATTAGAAGACACGGAACAAGTCATGGAACAACTAAGAGAGTTCCTTCAAGACAATTTACATGCAGGTGACCACAAAGTTGAGTCATGCTCGCTGTGACCAGCGACAGAACGGAAGGCCGGTGATCACCTGGTGCACCGCATCAGAGATGACAAGCACCTGTTCAACAACAACCCAGAATGAACAAGTCTTTCACGGCCAACTGTTGATGAAAAATCTGAGGTACTAAAGGACATCACCTCAGTCACTAACCAAACTGTCAAATGAACTCCAACTCCAAGTACCACATTCCCTGTCTGTGCAACAGCAACCACCAGAGCACAGAAGGTCAGAAAGTCTGCTACAGCCAGAAGGCATCACAAGAAGAATGCAACATAGGAGACAAGTTTTGCAACTCAGCTTCACACAGCCATGCCAAACTGCCTCCGACGGCGTGCCTAAAGAACTTCCTGCCTTGCTGGACTGACCCCTCATTTAGACCATGGGACACGCCCTCATCCAGCCAAGGATGCAGAGAGCCAGTCTTCAGTGACATGCTAGAAAAAGGGGGAGACAACACAGACTTGAACAGATCTGACCACACATGCACTACACCAGTAATACACAACATTACCTACACCCAGAGGTAAACACATCTATGATAACACAGTCAACAACATATTCTTCCCACAGGTAGAATATCCAACTTTTAGCGTAACAAAGTTACACATACCCACCATGAAGAAACGTGCAGCCATCCTCACAATAGGTAGAACACCTGACACTAAGTTAAGGTTCACGACACACTAGCTGCACCTGACATCCTAGCTCAATAGTAGTTGTAACACATGCTAGGAAAACCCACAGCAGCCTTGTTTTGTTTTGTTCTTCTTTTACCTATCCTTCTCCTTCCCCTCTTTCCTGAGTAGGGAAATGCCTAGACACCCTGCGAGGGTTGAAGGTCTGATATTAGGATTGACTCCGCAAACACCTAATATCCGCCAGCCACTCTAAACTGAATGGAAGCCAGAGAGCTCCATGCATGATAGGTCAATCCATTGAATTGAAAATGAAATTACTAGAAAACTAATGGTAAACATGTAAGTAAGAACAACCTAGAAGAACCAAACAAATTAACCACAAATTTGATTGATGAATCAAAATATAAAAAACAATTTCCAAGACGATCTAAACTATCCTCAATGTGCTAAACTACATGACTAATTGAACTTAACCATGTGTACCTAAATAACCTGATGCCTGCACCAGTACAGTAACTGTCATGGAGGTGTTGTCTTGCTGTTTGCTGTGTTTGTCTGCTTCTTCTGCCTTTGTTTCTCCAGCGATCGACGATGTCTTCACCTAAACACCTCGCCGATCGAAAGGGGGATATATGTAGCAGAAATGAGTCAAATCAGACAAATCAAAGAGTCTATCAGAGCTGTGTGCATTGAAACATGAGCTGAATTCCTCAGGAAGTCATAAATCAGTTCTAGTGCCACAGGAACCAAGCAAGATAACCAACCAACCAACTTGTTCACACAACAGCTTTCAACATTAACACCAATAGAACAATTATTGACAATTTTAATTCGAAGAAGAGATTGTCAAATTTATTGTTCGTGATGGAATGCAACGCTGGACATCACATGTAAACCCAGGAGATCAAGTTAAATACTTGCATTGACTTCCCCCCCCAGCCAGTGAAACCAGACTGAAATTCCTAAGGGGGAAGGGCTTTAAACCTTTGTCTTCACAGAAAAGTCCTTTGCCAGAGAATGGCAAAGAAACCCTTTTTATACATTATATATGGACCAGAATGAACTCAAAAAAGACTTATGAATGAATCATTCCATTGCTTAACTCCATATTCATTTACGTGTAACCCACACATTTGACTATCATGTATAATCACTTATTGTGTATGTCTTTTGATAACTAGGATACCTAGTCATGTCTAGTATTCAAATAATCGCATTTTCTTGCTTGATATTGTCCTGACAATCATTTATTTGTAAAATATATCATAATCATGTTATAGGAATCATGTCCAAAATTAGACCCTGTGAGGCAAGAACCACATGCTTGGTAAGATAAACAAATGATTTATGATACCCAGACCCAAGAACATATCTGATTGGTCAAGGCAACATTTGAGGGGTGGCCAACAGGAAGTTTTAATACTTTGGACACGATGTAAATTTCGCTTTTAGTCATGCCTTGCTTTAGTCTGCTTTTAGTTCTAGTCTAGCTGCTGCTATTAGCCATGTCGGCTTTTAGTTCTAGCATTGCTCGTGCTATCAGTCATGCCTGCTCTTAGCTTTTAGCTTGTAGCTTTGCTACCTAGCTTTAGCTTGTAGCATCTAGCCATGCGGTAGTCATCATTGTTCTTTGAGCGCGGTTCCAGCGTGCCTGCCTGCTGCTACTATGAGAAGGAACACAACCTAGTCTCGTCAAACTTTATTTCTTTTCTTTTCCGTTTGAGAGTTTCGTGTTCTGAGTTAAGTTTTGTAACGTCCATTCAACTTCAACCAGCGAACACGACTCTGCACTTTCAGCCAAACCCAACAACCAGGGCTTCCCAAGACGTCACTTCAGAGACTGAACTTCCAGCCAATCAACGACCTCGGGATAGCCCTTTCACCGAGGCTCCTTCTTCACAGGAGATGCAAGTAACTTTACCTCCAGACTGTGACCTTTACTGTGTATCTAAATATAATTTTAACCTCATTGAGGAACTCAATGCGAGCGCTAATTACGTGATT